>NW_011252602.1:0-469 GCF_000146605.3 Meleagris gallopavo
TTAACCAACCTATTATTGAGTGGTTCTCATTGCTATACTGGATGGCAGCGTATAGTCTCTGCCTGACAGCAGGATGTAATGTTATGGTGGCCAGCTTTGCCATTTCCGGCCCATTAACCATAACACTTTCTGCTCCTGAATCCCATAACCTGAGCAGCCATGCAGGTATACTCTCTCTCGGCCTCTGCCGAAATCGCTGCACCAGGTCCATTAGTAGGAGTGTATGGTCTGGCTGTCACATGCAAATGCGTTTCGGCAGGGGGGCCATTGGTCAGGGGGCACCCCTGCCAGTCTATCTTGTTAGTTTTTTTTTTAGTTTTGAGTTATAATAGGACGGAGTTCCAGGGGATCCGCCATAAGTGGAGCCTCTAGGTCTGATTTGGACTCCTGTTTTCCTCTTGAACCAGGTCCGCTACTTCAGAGGTATGACTATCATCTATTGAAATACTACGGACCTGGCCTAGAGACT
>NW_011252603.1:0-419 GCF_000146605.3 Meleagris gallopavo
AACAAAAAAAATATAAAACCATGACATTCCACCCCTTATTCTACATCACTACATCATGCTTAATTTATATACATATATAAGCGAAAAAGATGATTAAAATGCATTACACACACGTCTATATACATATACATAGAATTATCGACTGCACTCCCCCAGCATCAAGTTTCCTTGTGGTACACATTGAACATCCCCGTTTTTTTGCATTACCCACCAAGTGGTCCCAGGTCCCTGGGCAAAAACAGTACCACGGAGTGGGTTGCCCTTTCCAGAAGCTGGAAGAACCCAAACTGCTTTTCCCAACATGTTCTTTACATGTACAACAGGGACTTTATCTCCGTCTACAGTAAGTAGGGAGCTGGATTGGGTAGTACCATCACGATTGATAGATCCTCTGGTATTTAACTAACCAGGTGGCTTCT
>NW_011252604.1:0-491 GCF_000146605.3 Meleagris gallopavo
GAAAATGACAGCTGCTAAAACAAGGGCCAATCACCGAGCGCTACGGAAACACGTGGCTTACAAAGGGACACAAAATGGGAGGCTCCTCCCTATGGCTTGTGGACTGAAACAAAATGGTGCCTCTGAAGTTTCACAAAATGGCGGCAGCTCACTCTGGAACGCAGACTGAAACAAAATGGCGCCTCCCAGTGTAGCTAGAGGGCAGGGATTTCCTGTCCTGGCCACTCCTCCCATTGGGCAGGCCCCGTAGCGCTGGGACCTCCCCTTCCTTCCCAAAACATTCCCTGCCCTGGCATGCACTCTGCATGCACACCAGCGCCGCCAGCTGGTAGCTGGGAAGAGCTGCAGGACGGAGGCGCTGCTCGGCACAGCACCAGCAGCAGCAGCTGCACGATCCACACCGCTCGGCGTCTCACCGGCCAAGCGGTAGGGGGTGCTCCGCTGCCCATTGCGTGTAGCCAGGTGTTCCTGAAACTGTGCAGTCAGTGAGC
>NW_011252605.1:0-504 GCF_000146605.3 Meleagris gallopavo
CAAAGGTCTGCAAGCACTTTAAGACCATACAAATAAGTATTACTGCCAAAATATTCTACTGCCACAGCCTTTTGCTCTTAGTCTTCCACTACATCAGTGCAGAATTTGTGATAATAAATGGTAATTCAAGCAAGGAATTAATTCAAATAAACATAACCAGTCTAGATTTAGCTAATAATTGTTCCTGAATCATTTACTGAACGCTTACAGAAATCATCATGTTTCAGAAGAGATGCACCAGAACAATCGTGTGGGAATAAACAGGTGCAATAAGAAGGAAGAAGTGGTGTCATGTGGGTATATTTCTATTAGTTTATGGTAACTCCTGGTATATGTGCTTAAACATCAGCTTCAGTCTCCTTATTACTCTAATATTTTTCAAAGTGGATTAAAAACAGTGTGATTTTATATATAAATAACCTCTAAAATTGATTCCAAACCTTTTTACTTTAGTAGATCACTATCTACCATTAAAATAGAATTGATGTAGTATTTTAGATCCAA
>NW_011252606.1:0-447 GCF_000146605.3 Meleagris gallopavo
GCCTTTCAAGGTGAGCCTGGCTCAGACTCTGAGCAACTTGATCTAGCTGTGGATGGTCAGCATGGGGGAATCGGATCACATCGCAAACCTACCTGCATACAAGCAGCGCACCAACATGGGGTGCATGATGTTCATTACCTGCTGGACACATCTCACACCACTGACTGGAGGAGCCCAGGCAATCCTTCAACTCCATCAGGCTGCAAAATGAAATCAGAAGAGACGCAGAACATAATTTAGAACACAACAAGGATGCACACAATGCCCTTAAAAAACACCGCATGGATGCAATTAGCACATAGCCCTATTAATTACAGCCATCCAGCTTGAGATCCTCCAGAAAAGCAGAGCTCACAGCTCTGAAAGAAAGCAGGAATCACTCACCCCATTCTAAAGGGCTCACCCCACACCCAAAGGAGCAGTCTCCAGATTCAGATGCTGCTCTAC
>NW_011252607.1:0-477 GCF_000146605.3 Meleagris gallopavo
AATTGTTTTATTTATTTATTTATTTTTTTATTTAATAGTTCTCTATTTATTTATACATATGTATTTAATCATTTTTATTTATTTATTCTTCTTCTTCTTTCTTGACCTAATGACCTCTTATAGGTCATGCCTGCCATTTCTTGCTTACTAGACTAATTGAAACCTTATAGATGGATCGTTGGCCCTAACCATGGGAGAACGGTCCGGAAGAGATTTGAGCCCCGGTCCTATCGTCTGAATACCGGCACATCAACCATCGATTTTATTTACTATTTTAATCATTAATTTGGTCTAAACATTTCTGATTATAGATATCTGTCTCGTGACTACAGAAACAAGCGTTGGTCAAGGGGTATGAGCTAGGACTTCGATAACACTAACGATTCGAACAGTTGTACGAGATTCGATGGAAAAAGTGGTAAGAAAGAGTAAAATACAAACAAGGTAGGACACACTGTTAAATGGATGAAACATTGC
>NW_011252608.1:0-479 GCF_000146605.3 Meleagris gallopavo
CCAGCATGTCAGTCTCACCTCTGTGCTGGTCACGGATCATGGAGCAGATCATCCTGGAAGTGACTCTCAAGCACACATTCCAGTGCGTCACCACCCTGTGCGTGAAAAGCTGCCTCCTAAGAACCAACCTAAACCTCCCCTGTCTCACTTGAAAACCATTTCCCCTTGTCCTATCGCTATCCACCCTCCTAAACAGTCGTTGCCCCCTCCTGCTTATGCGCTCCCTTCGAGTCTTGGAAGGCTGTCATGAGCTATCTCCAGAGCTTTCTCTTCTCCCACAGAAACAATCCCAGTTCCCTCAACATTTCTTTCTAAGAGAGGTGCTCCAGCCCTCTGATCATCTTCGTGGCCCTTCTCTGGACCTGCTCCAAAGCTCCACATCATTCCCGTGCTGGACGCCCCACGGCCTGGACGCAGTGCTGCACATGGGGCCGCACACCAGAGCCGAGTAGGAGGGGGACAATCACCTCCCTCTCCCT
>NW_011252609.1:0-518 GCF_000146605.3 Meleagris gallopavo
CGTGTCTTTTGAGGTGGTCGCTGGTCCCCCGCCAGGCTGGATCTTCATCTCACCCAACACAGTTCTCCTGCCAAAATTTAGCTGTAACTTGAGGGGAATCATAGAATGGGTAGGCCAGTTTCCCTCCACTGACTGCAGAACGGTTGAAGCTTTGATGCATGTAGATAAATGTTTCTTCTGAGCTGGACAAACCCAAAGACAAATGCTCATCATTCCACAAGGCATGATGCCAGCCTGCATTTCATCTCTGGCTCGACTCATCACTGCTGAGTGAACTTCAGGGCCTTACTTCACTTCTTCCCAAAGTCTTGGAATTCTTCACCTTCAGTGGGATTTCCCTATGGCTGTCTAGTAAAAGTATTGGAACACTCAAACACTCAGGTGAAATAAAACAATGAAACTGTAACTTAAAAATAAAGCAATAAAGGGGAATGACAAAAGTTTGGGAAAATGGGAGCGGGCAGGTTTTCCCTCTGGAGAGAGAAGAAAGGAGACCAAAATGTCACTGCAGTGAAAAA
>NW_011252610.1:0-482 GCF_000146605.3 Meleagris gallopavo
CGCCCCGCAAGGAAGAGGGACACCACAGCTCCATCAAGTCGCTCAGGGCCCGGGCCAGCCTGGCCTGGAAAGTCTCCGGGTGCTCCAATGCCTCCTTCTCCCCGTAACTCCGGCCAACTCCTGCTGTCAGGAGCTCCTGGCGCCTACGGAACACTCTCACAATCGCGCCCACAGCTGCACGTATCCCGCCGGCCAAGAGCACTCTCTGCTCTAGCAGTGCGATCCCTCCCCGCGCCCGGCTGCCGAACCACTTCAGCACCGCGCTCTGCACTGAAAGGAACCCTCCTCCTTCCCCGCTCCCCCACGCCTTCCCCATAACGAAGGTCCTTCCACACAAGGACCATCGAGTCCGACTCCAGGCTGCACACAGAACGCCCCAATTCAGACCCCCCGTCTGAGATCCTCGTCCCGACGCCTCTCCGACTCCGGCAGCTCAGCGCCGCGACCGCCGCCCGGGCACGTCCGTCCCACGCCCGCCGCCC
>NW_011252611.1:0-487 GCF_000146605.3 Meleagris gallopavo
TCTCCGGTGGTTCGGTCTGTCCACTCCTGAAGTCAGTGGGATCTTGCTGGTAATTTGGTTATTCAGCTGTTCCATGAGTGCCTTCCGTAAATGAAATTATTTAGCTGTGGAAACATCTGACTGTAGGCCAGCAGGCAGAAAAAGTGAGTGTAGAGGGGTCTGTGAATGTATCTGCCCGTTACGGAGCCTCTCTCTGTGCTGTGACTGCTTCAATACTACGATAAAGATAACATAAAGGATTCTAATAATTAATGAACTTGTTCGTTAATGGATTAAGTGTGGTCTTAAGGGCAGCAGTTGGAGTCCATCTAAGAAAAGTTGACTGGAGGTATGTCCTGTGGCTATGGCAAAGATAGATACAGTCTTTGGGGAGACTGTAAATTGGTGCAGCATTAAGAAATCAGTAATCATTCCATCCTGAAATGCAGTTTCTGTACAGCATCATAAAATGCACATCAGAGATTTGATTCTAGCCTTGTCATCCCTC
>NW_011252612.1:0-498 GCF_000146605.3 Meleagris gallopavo
ATGAATAAAACAAACAAACAAACAAACAAACAAAAATACAAAAAAAAACAAAAAACAAAAAAAATAAGCACATTGCAAATAGTATTTCTTAGTTTTAAAATTAAATACTGACTCTAAACTTACAGAATTAGGCCTGAGAATCTATCAGCTGTCTATATGCTATGTGCTATTTAATATATGTCAAATGAAAGGAGTTCTCAAGTCACCTCTGTAGCTTGTCATAAGTGCCATCTAACTGATGTACATACAGCAGCAGAGTATCCTGTAGCAAGAAGAAAACTTTTGACCTTAGCTGCTTTTGGAGAGCACAGAAAGTTCGGGATTTATCCAAATTGTTGGGTGCGTATGACATGGTGTTAGAAATATTCCTTTCTGCTATATCAGGAGACTTTTATCAGTTGGTGGCCACAGACTGACTGACCTTAACTAACCCAGTTGTTGAAGGGCAGTATGTGACCCAAGAATGAACTTCTCTGCTATGAGGGCATCTAGTCTGCA
>NW_011252613.1:0-302 GCF_000146605.3 Meleagris gallopavo
TAACAAGTTGTTACATCACTGGAAGACTCATAGCATCCTTCAAAAAAAAAAACACCCACACCATCTGATCATAACATTGTTAAGGCTTCTTCTAAATCGTAAACAGCACTTGATGAGTACCTGGAACTTTCTGATTTCATGGAACAGATAAAAAAAAAGGAATACTTCACCTACCCTGGTAATCGATCAGACATATCCAACAGAATACTCCTCCATTCAGCTTCTTCAAAGCGCCAGATTCGTGCTGTCCCATCTCTACTGCCACTTATGAACCTTAAAGAAGTTTTAAAGGATGATTAGAA
>NW_011252614.1:0-440 GCF_000146605.3 Meleagris gallopavo
ATGCCAGGTGCCACCTTGTCAGATGGCCCCACTGCTGCCATCTGTCGCATGGCAACACGATGGAACGGAGCACTGGTGGGAAGGCTCAGGCTCCCTGACACGCAGGCTCCGTGTAGAATAACTGCAACAGCATTCAGTGGAAGCGTTTGCATTTGTCTCTTCTAAAGTGTATTGTGACTAAAAAACCAGTCCCACGTCCAAGCTGGTTTTCAGGGTATCACATTTCCTTTGAGATGCTCTTTGAAATGAAATTTCCTTCCTCTTGCTCTTAGAGAAACCGAACGCTCGCTTTAGAAGGAAGACAGAGAACAGGCGTCTGCTGCCAAGCTCCCTGGAAATGCCGGTTCTCTCTCCCACCCTCTCCAGGCATTCGGCTGGCCATCTCTAAGAGGGCACGCGTGTTCCGGGGCGTGTCTGCTGCCTGAAGAGCATCCAGCCAA
>NW_011252615.1:0-481 GCF_000146605.3 Meleagris gallopavo
TAACGAGGTTCCTCCTAGGAGACGCTCAGCTTGAGCTGTAAATCTCTGGACCTGCAAATAAAGGAGGATGAAGGACAGTCAATCTGATCTACGGAAAGCTGAAGCTGGGGCTTGAACCAGACTATGCTGGAGGTGGCAGCAGCGTGATTCCTCCGATGCAAGGTGGCAGGAGTGCAGCTGCTGCCGCAGTTTCCAGACAGCCAGGTGGGACCCTGTAGGTGATGGCCGTCAGACCTTCTCGCCACCAAGCGTCCGGCTGCCAGCAGTGGCTGAGCTCACTTGGACTTTGCGGCCGGGAGGTGCTAAGCGGCGAGTCTTACATTTCCACTACTAAATTCAGGTGTGGAAGCACACTAACAATGGGAAATACGCCTGGTGTAGGAAGGGATGCTCTTAGCCAAGGTACTGGAAAACTGAAAGAAAATAGGAGAAACTGCAGATCTACTGATTAAAGTGTAAGCACGTGACACTAGACTTGGCA
>NW_011252616.1:0-466 GCF_000146605.3 Meleagris gallopavo
AGATCGATCAACAATGGTAACGATATCTTGCTCACCTCTTACTCTTTCGGGACTTCTTGTTGCCCTCAGTGGCGCCGGTGACCGTGGTCTTACTGAGGGCCCCTCCCCTGGACTTAGGGGTGCTTCTTGTGGATCTTGGAGCCACTCCTCTGGACCTCTCTCCTCTTCTTTCTTCTCTTCTAACTGAGTCGAGATTCGTTTCATTTTCCGTCCTCTTACAGGGGCAAGTGACATCAATTGTGGTGCTTCCTGTAGTTGATCAGGTTGGTCAGTTCCAATGCTCTCATCCTCCAGTTCAGCTCGGAGCCTGTCTCGTTCGATTATGAGAGTATCTAGCTCAGATTGGAGGGTGTCTTGTTGAGATTGAAGACTGTTGAGTTTGGTATTGCAGGGAGTCTCTCTCAATTCGGAGGGCATCTCTCTCAGATTGGAGGCTGTTTCTCTCGACCAGGAGACTCTCTCGCTC
>NW_011252617.1:0-435 GCF_000146605.3 Meleagris gallopavo
GAGACATGGAGCTGTGCGAGTGCATCCAGAGTACAGCCACAAACACGAACCCAAGGATGGAACCCCTCTCCTGTAAGCAAGGAGAGCTGGGCTGTTCAGCCTCCTGGAGAAGTGAAGGCTCCAAGGGAACCTGGTAACAGCCTTTCAATACCTAAAGGCAAGAACAAGGGAAAATGGAGGTGAAATCTAAGGAAAATGTCTTGTACAGTGAGGGTGCTGAGGCAGCGGCACAGGTTGCCAGAGACATGGTGGATGTGCTGGCCCTTTCAAGGTGAGCCTGGCTCAGACTCTGAGCAACTTGATCTAGCTGTGGATGGTCAGCAGTGGGGGAGTCGGATCACATTGACAAACCTACCTGCATACAAGCAGCGCACCAACAGTGGGGTGCATGATGTTCATTACCTGCTGGACACATCTCACACCACTGACTGGAGG
>NW_011252618.1:0-440 GCF_000146605.3 Meleagris gallopavo
GGCAGAACAGAGGTAGCAGGGTGGAGGTATGTCTTGCAAGGAATGGCTGAGGACGCCTGGTTGCTTGCTCTGGAGAAGAGGAGGCTGAGAGGCAACCTCACTGCTTTCAGCAACTCCCTGAAGCTGTGCTCCCAGAAACTCACGGCACAAAGCTGTGCCAGGGAAGGACAGGAGAAACAACCCCTTTACGGGAGGATGGTTAAACACTGAAACAAAGCTTCCCAGAGAGCTAGCTGAAGTGCCATGCCTGTCAGGGTTCAAGAGGCATGTGGAGAATTCCTTCAATAACACACCTCAGCATTTGCTTAGCCCTGAAGCACGCGGGCAGTTTGACGAGGTGATCCTTGAAGGTTCCTTCCAACTGAACCATTCTACACTATTTCTGTTGCAGAACATACCTTTCCAGGAGGAGGAGCAGGAAGGTGGCTAGGATGAAAGGA
>NW_011252619.1:0-480 GCF_000146605.3 Meleagris gallopavo
GGCCCATTGCTGGCTTGTGTCCAGCTCCCACCCACCAGTACTCCCAGGCCTTATGGAGCAGGACTACGCTCAGTCCTTTCATCCCCTAGCATGTTTTGGTGGTGGGTGTTCCCTCATCCCAGCTACTGACCCTGCACTTGGATTTGTGGCCACTGCTCAGCCTGTTGAGGTCTCTGTGGATGGCATCCCGTCCCTCTGCTGTGTCACTGCACCCCACAGCTTGGTGTCCTTAGGGTGCACTCAACCCCACTGTTGATGTCCCTGATGAAGGGGAAGCCAGATGCTTGTACCAACTGGGCGTAGAAGCCCTTGGGAGCAGCCCTGCGGAGGACTCGGGGATCCTGGTGGACAAAGAGCTGGACATAAGCCAGTAGTGTGCACTTGCAGCCCAGAAGGCCAACTGTATCCTGGGCTGCATTCAAAGAGGAGCGACCAGCAGGGGAGAGGGAGGTGATTGTCCCCCTGACTCGGCTCTGGTGC
>NW_011252620.1:0-494 GCF_000146605.3 Meleagris gallopavo
GTCTTGTTCAACATCTTCATCAATGACCTTGATGAGGGGATAGTGGCCACCCTCAGCAAGTTTGCTGATGATACGAAGTTGGGAGGATTGGCTGACACGCCTGAAGGCTGTGCTGCCATTCAGCGAGACCTGGACAGGCTGGAGAGCTGGGCAGTAAGAAACCGGATGAGGTTCAACACAAGCAAGTGTAGGGTCTTACACCTAGGGAGGAATAATTGCATGCACCAATACAGGCTGAGGGATGAGCTGCTGGAGAGGAGCTCTGCAGAGAGGGACCTGGGCGTCCTGGTGGACGACAGGTTGGCCATGAGCCAGCAGTGTGCCGTCGTGGCCAAAAAAGGCCAATGGCATTCTGGGGTGCATTAAGAAGAGCGTGTCCAGCAGGTCGAGGGAGGTGATCCTCCCCCTCTACTCTGCCCTAGTAAGGCCTCATCTGGAGTACTGTGTCCAGTTCTGGGCTCCCCAGTACAAAAAAGACAGGGATCTCTTGGAAA
>NW_011252621.1:0-383 GCF_000146605.3 Meleagris gallopavo
AAGAACTTGAACATCTTAATTCTTCAGAGCTGTGGAAGCTGCTCTTTATACAGCAGCTTAGCGTAAGCCTCTTGAGTTTGTGGTAATTGCTTCTAAGTTGATCTACATGAGACTAGCTGTCACTTGAAGGTCATTCTTTTGATAGCACTTTGTACTGGATGCTTGTCTGTCTTGGATTCTTGAATTGAACAATTGCTGAGCTGGAATAGTAGTTTTCTTTCTGCTTGGCAGCGGTGAAGGAAAGTCCAAAAACATGTGTTGTGTATGCCCCATCGCTGAGGGCCTTCAGGGCCAGGTTGGATAGGGCCCTGAGGAGCCTGGTCTGGCAGAGGATATCCCTGCCAATGGCATGGGTATTGAACCTAAGTGAATTTTAAGGTCCC
>NW_011252622.1:0-509 GCF_000146605.3 Meleagris gallopavo
TAAGACCAGGCCATAGTTTTGCATACTGGGGAACTGCCCGTGGGAAACTGGATCCACCGTTTTCCTGGAAGAATTCCCTTTTGGAGATTGTTTTCCCTTGTAATTTGCATACTGTGCCGCTAGGCTCAAGGTGGCTTTTCTATCCCACTGCTTCACTGTGTCCCCACTTCACGCAAGCAGAACTTCAGGCTGGCATGTGGTGTGTGTGCACCCACTGTAGTCTGCGTAGCAGAGAGTCTTGTCCATGCAGGGGCACAGGAAGGTATATTCCCACTGAATTGCTGCACCTTTTGGGAAAGCTCCTCCTCAGCTGAAATGCCTGTTGACAGGGAGGAGTAACCTTCCTTATCCTCTTCTTCCTTCTTACTCAACGAGCTGACTTTCTGTTCCGTTGTTTCGACTTGTGGACAGGGGCTGATGGATACCAGCACAAGCTGATTCTTCCCTTCAGCCACAAGCCAGACCTTAGCTGGCAGTTCCCATCTCAACATTCTCCCCAGCCATGGCTC
>NW_011252623.1:0-376 GCF_000146605.3 Meleagris gallopavo
AGGGAGGAGATCCCCATCCCTCTGCTCTGCGCTGGTCAGGCCTCACCTGCAGTGCTGCGTCCAGATGTGGAGTCCTCAGTGCAGGGAGACATGGAGCTGTGCGAGTGCATCCAGAGTACAGCCACAAACACGACCCGAAGGATGGAACCCCTCTCCTGTAAGCAAGGGAGAGCTGGGCTGTTCAGCCTCCTGGAGAAGTGAAGGCTCCAAGGGAACCTGGTAACAGCCTTTCAATACCTAAAGGAAAGAACAAGGGAAATGGAGGTGAAATCTAAGGAAATGTCTTGTACAGTGAGGGTGCTGAGGCAGTGGCACAGGTTGACCAGAGACATGGTGGATGTGCTGGCCCTTTCAAGGTGAGCCTGGCTCAGACTCT
>NW_011252624.1:0-458 GCF_000146605.3 Meleagris gallopavo
GTATTTCTGGAAGAAAAATGTCATGTTTCTGGTTGAAAAATGTCCTATTTCTGGGAGAAAACGGCCGTTCCTGGCAGAAAATGTCGGATTTTTGCAAGAAACCTGGTATTTCTGAGAGAAAATCTGACCTTTTGGGGAGAAATGTGTTATTTCTTGGAGATAATGTCATAATTTGGGGAGAAAACTGGTATTTCTGGGAGGAAATGTTTTATTTTGTGGAGAAAATGGGTATTTCTGGGAGATAGCGACATTTTTCTGGGAGAAAAAGTGCCATTTTTTGCAGAAAAATGCCGTATTTTCAGGGAGAAAACCTGAGATTTGTCGTAGAAACTCTCGTATTTCTGGGAGAAAGCGGGGATTTCTGGTAGAAAATATCATATTTCTGGGGAGAATACTGCAACTTCGGGGAGAAAATGTCATATTTCGGGAGAAAAGCTGGTATTCTGGGAGAAAAATAT
>NW_011252625.1:0-419 GCF_000146605.3 Meleagris gallopavo
CAAACCTGTGCTCCTTGCTCGGAGCACATGGCTGCACTCTGTGCACCATGTTGCTTACCACCAGAGAAGGCTCAGGTACCCAACACCATTTTCGCTTCCATCTTGTCTGAGAACTGCTCATGATGCACAGCCCTCATCTTTGCTTTGGTGAGGTGGGGACTGCCATTGCTTCCTCAGTCCCACAGACCCCTTCCCATCCCACACTGCCATGGGAGATCAGGTTCTGGACCACCTGAGGACCCAAACAGCCAGGAGTCCTTGGGTCCTGACGAGATGAGTCCCAGAGTTCCGAGGGAATTCACCGCTGCAGTCACCGAGCCACTCTCCATGGTATTTCACAAGTCGAGGCAGTCAGGTCAAGTCCTGGTGAGGAGAAAAAGGTGACAGCACACTCTCAGGAAGGATACAAAGTGTGACGC
>NW_011252626.1:0-420 GCF_000146605.3 Meleagris gallopavo
CCATGCTGTGGAAAGGGAGTCTGGGGGAGACCTCAGGGGACACGGGGCAGGGGGAAGAGGGGAATGGGGTCTCAATGTTGTTGAAAGAGATTCTGGGAGGAACTTAATGGGTTGTGTGGGGGAAAGAGGTGAACAGAGTCTCCATGAGGCAGAAAGGACATCTGGGGGCAGAGGGAGGAGTGGGAGAGGAGAGCCAGGAGTTGTGGGGGGCTTCTATGGGGCAGAAAAGGTGGCCGGTTGGGGGGGACTGGAGGTCAAAATGGGGGAACAGACACCAGGGGTCAGGGAGGAGAGCACGGGGGGGTACAGGGGGACTCTAGGGGTCAGAAAAAGGGGTGAGGAGGTGAGAAGAAAAGGGAGGACAAGGGGATCCGTGGGGGGTCAAATAGGGGGGGACTGGGGCGTGGTAGGAGACTCGTA
>NW_011252627.1:0-479 GCF_000146605.3 Meleagris gallopavo
TGTCATGAGCTATCCCCAGAGCTTTCTCTTCTCCCACAGAAACAATCCCAGTTCCCTCAACATTTCTTTCTAAGAGAGGGGCTCCAGCCCTCTGATCATCTTCGTGGCCCTTCTCTGGACCTGCTCCAAAAGCTCCACATCATTCCTGTGCTGGAGCCCCAGGCCTGGACGCAGTGCTGCACATGGGGCCGCACCAGAGCCGAGTCGAGGGGGACAATCACCTCCCTCTCCCTGCTGGTCGCTCCTCTTTGAATGCAGCCCAGGATACAGTTGGCCTTCTGGGCTGCAAGTGCACACTACTGGCTTATGTCCAGCTCTTTGTCCACCAGGATCCCCGAGTCCTCCGCAGGGCTGCTCCCAAGGGCTTCTACGCCCAGTTGGTACAAGCATCTGGGTTTCCCCTTCATCAGGGACATCAACAGTGGCGTTGAGTGCACCTAAGGACACCAAGCTGTGGGCTGCAGTGACACAGCAGAGGG
>NW_011252628.1:0-454 GCF_000146605.3 Meleagris gallopavo
ACCCCACTGTTGATGTCCCTGATGAAGGGGAAACCCAGATGCTTGTACAAACTGGGCGTAGAAGCCCTTGGGAGCAGCCCTGCGGAGGACTCGGGGATCCTGGTGGACAAAGAGCTGGATATAAGCCAGTAGTGTGCACTTGCAGCCCAGAAGGCCAACTAGATCCTGGGCTGCATTCAAAGAGGAGCGACCAGCAGGGAGAGGGAGGTGATTGTCCCCCTGACTCGGCTCTGGTGCGGCCCCATGTGCAGCACTGCGTCCAGGCCTAGGGGCTCCAGCACGGGAATGATGTGGAGCTTTTGGAGCAGGTCCAGAGAAGGGCCACGAAGATGATCAGAGGGCTGGAGCACCTCTCTTAGAAAGAAATGTTGAGGGAACTGGGATTGTTTCTGTGGAGAAGAAAAAGCTCTGGAGATAGCTCATGACAGCCTTCCAAGACTCGAAGGGAGCGCAT
>NW_011252629.1:0-509 GCF_000146605.3 Meleagris gallopavo
TGCTTAACTTGGGGAAGATCTCTGATAGTTTACATCACTTATCGTCTAGATAACCCTTCCCAGGGACGCACGCTCTGTATATAGGTGTATATATGTATATTATGTCATACACACTGCAAGAATATCCTGCACCAGATCAAACCAGAGGACAAGTCATGGCATGCCCGAGGAAGCGCCTGAAGAGACATCGGAAGGCCTGACATCATCCCTCACCACGGTGATCCTTGTTTAACGAAGACTTGGAAGCAAATCACCATATCAATAGGACAAGAAGAGCACTGAGACATCTTGGAAATGACAGGATGGCGACACCAGATAACAAACAAATTAACAACTAAATAACAAATGTAAATCTTCTGATAAGATTGTGAACCTGGAGTACCCAGCCAGTGGGGAAACAGGGGAGAGGGGGAAGGCAAGGGGGGAGAAAAACGAGGGTATAAAGGCTAGTCATGTTGTGTCCATAGGGGCGCTCCTGCTCGCGGTACGCCGCCATTGCAATCGCGAAT
>NW_011252630.1:0-303 GCF_000146605.3 Meleagris gallopavo
CATAAGCCCCCAGCCAAGGACAATAATTTGCCTTTCCCTCTTACTTATTCATCTTTTGCCATAATCAATCCATGGTAAGAATAAAGTTAAATGGTAATTGTTAACCAAATGATAAAAAACTAAAAAAGTAAAAATAAACGATTTGGTTTTCGTTCCCGAGCGTAAAAACTGTGCGGATTTTTCGCATTCACCTTTTAAAATTGGACAAAAAATTCTGCTAAAAAGGCAAGTCATTTTTATCCACATACAGGTCCAAAGGTACCAGTAACCAGGGTTTTCGTTACCGGTACTGTTTCTTGCAAA
>NW_011252631.1:0-453 GCF_000146605.3 Meleagris gallopavo
ACCTTCTGACATCCTCTGCTGACCAACGGAGTCCTCTGAAGAAGAATGAAGACCCTGACGATCACTGACATCTTCCAGTGATCAATAAAGACCTCAGCAAAGGGAAAGGGAAGCGAAGGGTGAGAAAGAATATTTTGACCTCGTTTGGTTGATAGCATGCTTTGCTCATCATGGCATAAAGATCTGTTTGGATTTAATCAAGCACAGAATTCGGAGAGAAGTGTGACTGCATCACACCTGTGTGTGCTGCCCGCTGCCTGGGACCGGCTGCCTGATTCTAAGTCCTCCTCCAAGAGGCTCGGCTGCTCCTCAGCGATGCCGACCTGCTCCCCATGGAGGTGCTGCTGTCCGGGCACTCGGGCTTAGCTTGGGGTGGGCGTGCACTGGAACAACCCTGGGTCACAATCCCGGCGTGGGCTCAGGTCAGAAAGGCACAGTTCATCACTCTCGGGG
>NW_011252632.1:0-470 GCF_000146605.3 Meleagris gallopavo
GCTGGGTGAGGGCTTTGCTGGGTGAGCATCACCCTGCTGAAGAGCAGGCAGCTGTTGTCTTTGCAGACAGCCACATCCATGGGGATTGGGAGCTTTTTCTGCCTTCCAGCTCTTGGCTGCTGCTCTGAGAGTGGAGGTTCTTGCCCGGAGAGAACCACCAGCAGAAAGGATCCCCTGCGCGGCTTCTGAGCCCTTCCAGACAAACCAGCTGGATTAGCGTGACCTGGGTTTGGAGTTAACCCCAGCAGGCTTTGCCCAAAGCAGAATGACCTGTGGGCACAGAGTCCAGCAGGTGGAAGGGACCAACAGCTGCAGACAGCAGCAGCCTGAGCAGCTCTTGAGGGAAATCCTCACTGCGCACAAAGGCCCAGAAGAGGAGAGCAGCTTGTCCCTGTGTTCACGTAGTAAGGTTGTCCTTTCTGATCTGTTACCTCTCAGGTGGTGCCTACAGCTGTGCGATGTGCTCTGCG
>NW_011252633.1:0-517 GCF_000146605.3 Meleagris gallopavo
GGAAATGGGATTGAAAATTATGTCCAACATCAATATCAGGAAACCAAGACTGTGTCTAACTAATCAGTCAACAACTATGATGAAGGAAAAAGGGATGTTCACTTCCAGTCCCATGTTGATGTTTGCTCGGCCCCATAAGGAATCTAACAGTAAGCACCTTACAACTATTTCTTCTCACATGGACATAGAAAAGGTGAAAGCAGTCCTGAATTTGAGCTAAGAGGCAGTACTTCCTGTAATTGTACATGGAGAAGAGACACTTCTCTGACTTTAAACCTGTTATGCTTATTAGGCTGTCTGGGACTTATGGCTTCTGGTTCTGAAATGTTAATGAGTTAAGCGGATCTCAGGTCTAACTTTTGAGATGAGGGAATATTTGCCCTTCCTGTGGTGCCTATGAACACAGTTAAGGCACAAAGAGGCTCTATTGTATCAAGTAAGACAAGAGGTTAGTAAAATTTGGGCTAGCATCTTCAGTTCCACCACAGTACTTCCCATGACCTGACTGGATGACTTG
>NW_011252634.1:0-461 GCF_000146605.3 Meleagris gallopavo
CGGATGCATCTCCTGCCGGCTGGCAGACGAGCACCGTGGGGACAGCACTGAGCCAGCCAAGCGCCCCGTGCCTCCTCTGCTGCACACTGGACGGCCCGCGGAAGAGGCGCAGCTCAAACAGCCCCGCGTGGTTCTCACCCGCCTGGCACTGCCGCCCGGATGCATCTCCTGCCGGCTGGCAGACGAGCACCACGGGGACGGCACCGAGCCGCCCAAGCGCCCCAGCCCGCCTGCACCACCACCAAAGGCAGCACCACCGGGCACAGGCAGCACGCCGGCAGCATCCCAGCCACAAAGAGGAAGCTGCCGCGCCGCCGCCATCTTCCAGGCCACAGACGCCGGCGCTAGGCGAAGCTGCCTGTGTCAGCACGGCGGCCAGGCACCAGGACTCGGGCCGCTTTCCTGGCACGCTCCCGCTCGGGCCGCTGTTGGCTGTGATGGGCACCGCTGGGTGTAGCAGG
>NW_011252635.1:0-488 GCF_000146605.3 Meleagris gallopavo
TAAATAAAACAACATCAAACGATCAGGCTTATAAAGAAAAATAATCTTATGCACACTTTAAGCCCCAAAGCATATATCTTTATGTACACTGGCCTCAAATACCGTTTGACTACATGCACCACAGATTTGGATGCACCACAGCACCATCTAGAACTTTTGCTGATGTTGTGGGCTTACATGTCACCCAACACATTGCAGTAACATCTGGAGGCCTTACCCTTGCTCCAGGATTCCTCAGAGAAGGAGTTGTACAAACATGAGATAGTGAAGAGTGGAAACAACTGTTTATGTGGCTTACTGACTTTTTGACTTGCTTGGGCTGTGTTGAGTGAAGAGGAACTGACTTAGGCTGATGTTTGATTGTTGCTGAATGATGGGTACACACCTTAGAGCTGAGCTGGTGAGAAAGCGTTGTTGCCATGACAGCGCAGGGCAGGGAGTGGCCACAGGATGGGCTAGTGCCAGGCCACGTGCAGCCCCTGAGTTGG
>NW_011252636.1:0-478 GCF_000146605.3 Meleagris gallopavo
CCGCAGGGCTGCTCCCAAGGGCTTCTACGCCCAGTTGGTACAAGCATCTGGGTTTCCCCTTCATCAGGGACATCAACAGTGGGGTTGAGTGCACCCTAAGGACACCAAGCTGTGGGGTGCAGTGACACAGCAGAGGGACGGGATGCCATCCACAGAGACCTCAACAGGCTGAGCAGTGGGCACAAATCCAAGTGCAGGGTCAGTAGCTGGGATGAGGGAACACCCACCACCAAAACATGCTAGGGGATGAAAGGACTGAGCGTAGTCCTGCTCCATAAGGCCTGGGAGTACTGGTGGGTGGGAGCTGGACACAAGCCAGCAATGGGCCCTTCCAGCCCAGAAAGCCAACCGTATCCTGGGCTGCATCCAAAGATGCGCAGTCAGCGGGCCAAGGGGAGAGATCCCCATCCCTCTGCTCTGCGCTGGTCAGGCCTCAGCTGCAGTGCTGCGTCCAGATGGTGGAGTCCTCAGTGCAGGG
>NW_011252637.1:0-466 GCF_000146605.3 Meleagris gallopavo
CTTCATGCGGTGGTTTTCCAATTGCTCATAGCGACCTCAGTTATGTTGTGGTCACTGATCCATCTTTCCTTCCTTCCCCTCCCGTTTTTCTCCTCCCCCATAGCTGCCAGGCCTGCTGGAAGTCCTGGTGGAGTATTTCCGGCGCTGCCTGATTGAGGTCTTTGGAATCCTGGAGGAATACGAGGTGGGAGACCCAGGGCAAAGAGCACTCTGTGGGTTGGAGAGCGGCCGCCTGCTCTGGCAGCTGGGTGGCGGAAATACCACTGAGCACATCCAGACCCACTTTGAGAGCAAGAGGGAGTGCTCCGCGGCTGAGAGCAGTGGAAATGCTCGGGAAGGCAGGCTCCTCCATCTGGCAGCTCCTCAGCAATTCTGGAGGATGAACCTCGCCGCAGAGATGAGACACCCCTCTCGCCTCACCCACGACTGGCAGGACTCTCTGGCAAAGCGCTGCATCTGCGTCTCC
>NW_011252638.1:0-411 GCF_000146605.3 Meleagris gallopavo
GTGTTCCTTGCCCCATTCTCTTGGCCTAATGACCCCTTGGCTTTGTGTTGCCACATTCATGTCGGCATTGAGTTTTTGGCGTTCCCTGCCGTATTGTCTGGGCCGTCATCCTTGGCATTTCCTTCCATGTTCTCTTGGCCCTTGCCTTTGCCTGGGCATTCCCTTGCCCTCCTGTTTTTGTGGCAACACCTGGGGCGGGGTGCAGCCCTGCGAGCACAGCTGGGGGCAGTTTGGCTGTGGAGTGGGGCAGAGCCAGGCTCCACCCCTCCCTGATCCCATGTAAGGGCTGGGAAGAGTAGGGGCAGCATCTGAACCTGGGGATGCTTCCTTTGGAGTATGCCTTGTTCTTGGTGATGGAGTGAGTGATTTTTTTCTTTTTTTTTTTTCTCCTTCCTATTGTTGGAGCTGCTC
>NW_011252639.1:0-484 GCF_000146605.3 Meleagris gallopavo
ATTCCCCCTAATCTGCTACACCACACTCCGCACTATGACACTTTCTCCCCAAACTAGGACGCTTTCTCCCAGAAAGGCCGCTTTTTCCCCCCAAAGTACACCGTTGGCGTTCCAAAAAGGAACACATTCTCCCCAAGAAATACCACCCTTCTCCAATACAATGACATTACCTCCCAGTAATGCTACCTTGGGCCCAAACATTGGACAGCTTCTCCCACAAGTACTACTTTTCCATCCAAAAGAGGACATCTTCTCCCCCAGAGAATGCTATTTTCTCCCGGAAACAAAAGCAGCTTTCTCACAAATGGGGGGGCATTTTCCAACCAACTATGCTACTCTCTCCCAGAAAGAGCACTTTTTCTGACAAGTACCTTCCCTTTTCTCTCAAAAATACTGCTAGGCACTCCTCAACAGGACATTTTTCTCCCATCTACACCCCGTTTTCTCCCCAAAGGACCCCTTTTCACACCAAATACCACACTTG
>NW_011252640.1:0-447 GCF_000146605.3 Meleagris gallopavo
CATCTTTTATTCCCTATTCCCCGACGCTTCTCTCTTTCTCCCCTGGTTCCTCACTGGCTGAGTACTTTAGGTTCTCAATCTTCTCGATGCTTTACTAAACATGCAAACACTGGACTAAACATAAATTTCTGCTGCCTAAGCATAAATCTGGAGTTAACTAATTACCTTATTTCACACCTGGTCATTATTTGGCGGGTATCTGCTTGTCCTTCCTTCCACAAAGATGAGCTGGGGAGAAAGACAGGGCAGTGTGTTGGTGCCTGCCTGTCACATCCCAGCCTTCTCACAGAGTCAGACGGTCCGGCCTTGTGTAGAGGCCCCCGGCTTCTTTGATGTCTGCTAAATCTGGTTTCCTGTTGCTGGCAGTTTCTTATCCTAACAACGTGTTTTCCAATCCCTAACACTAGACCCACTTTGTTTGGAACATTTAACAGCTGATGCAGTTTT
>NW_011252641.1:0-479 GCF_000146605.3 Meleagris gallopavo
ATGACCAGTCAGCAAAGTGAGGTTCCGGGGCATGCCGGGAAATGCACATTCCACTTCCTTGCTGTTTCCACCGAGACCAACACATCTCTCCGTGCACTTGTTACGGCACTTGGGAGCACCGCAGCTCTGCTGCCACCTGTTGGACACAATACAGTCATGAAGGCACTGCCCGTGCATCCAGGCCTCTTGCACAAACCTGTGCTCCTTGCTCGGAGCACATGGCTGCACTCTGTGCACGATGTTGCTTACCACCAGAGAAGGCTCAGGTACCCAACACCATTTTGGCTTCCATCTTGTCTGAGAACTGCTCATTATGCACAGCCCTCATCTTTGCTTTGCTTTGGTGAGGTGGGACTGCCATTGCTTCCTCAGTCCCACAGACCCCTTCCCATCCCACACTGCCATGGGAGATCAGGTTCTGGACCACCTGAGGACCCAAACATCCAGGAGTCCTTGGGTCCTGACGAGATGAGTCCCAG
>NW_011252642.1:0-408 GCF_000146605.3 Meleagris gallopavo
TGCAGAAGGCAAGAGGCGGCAGCCAGAGGACAGTACAGAAGTCCTGATGCCTGTCTTACATCTGTGCCTCTCCTTGGTGTCTGCTCAAGATCTGCCTTCTTCCTCAGCCTCTCCGCAAGGCTGCGCTTCCGTGGAAGGCCTCTGCCATCAGCCTCTTGCACAGAGAAATCTGGAAACATTTGAAGAGCATCTGAGTGGAGGAAGACCTTAGCTCAGTCAACCACCACCTTCACGTCTTCAAGCGTCGTTTCTTAAATTTGCCTTTCCGCTCTGAAATGTTGTGCTTTTCCTCCAGCCAACACAAACTGCACTGCACTTTCCTCTCCTCTCCTCCATCAAACACACCCTTTCATGCAGCCCTACTTCAGATGAAGGTACCAACTACAGCTCACAGCGTTCGTACCCACA
>NW_011252643.1:0-473 GCF_000146605.3 Meleagris gallopavo
GTGCAGTGACACAGCAGAGGGACGGGATGCCATCCACAGAGACCTCAACAGGCTGAGCAGTGGGCACAAATCCAAGTGCAGGGTCAGTAGCTGGGATGAGGGAACAGCCACCACCAAAACATGCTAGGGGATGAAAGGACTGAGCGTAGTCCTGCTCCATAAGGCCTGGGAGTACTGGTGGGTGGGAGCTGGACACAAGCCAGCAGTGGGCCCTTCCAGCCCAGAAAGCCAACCGTATCCTGGGCTGCATCCAAAGATGCGCAGTCAGCGGGCGAAGGGAGGAGATCCCCATCCCTCTGCTCTGCGCTGGTGAGGCCTCACCTGCAGTGCTGCGTCCAGATGCGGAGTCCTCAGTGCAGGGAGACATGGAGCTGTGCGAGTGCATCCAGAGTACAGCCAACAAACACGAACCCAAGGATCGGAACCCCTCTCCTGTAAGCAAGGAGAGCTGGGCTGTTCAGCCTGGAGAAGTG
>NW_011252644.1:0-394 GCF_000146605.3 Meleagris gallopavo
GGAGCCTGGCTCTGCCCCACTCCACAGCCAAACTGCCCCCAGCTGTGCTCGCAGGGCTGCACCCCACCCCAGGTGTTGCCACAAAAACAGGAGGGCAAGGGAATGCCCAAAGGCAAGGGCCAAGAGAACATGGAAGGAAATGCCAAGGATGACGGCCCAGACAATACGGCAGGGAACGCCAAAACTGAATGCCGACATGAATGTGGCAACACAAAGCCAAGGGGTCATTAGGCCAACAGAATGGGGCAAGGAACACAAAAATAGGAGGACAAGAGAATGTAATAGTGAAAACAGTGCAAGACCAGAGACAAGCAAGACACAGAACAAAGAGGATAGGCAGCCTTACTGGGCACCATGAAGCGCAATTCAGAGCTCTGGGGGGAACCCTATTGTG
>NW_011252645.1:0-417 GCF_000146605.3 Meleagris gallopavo
GCAGTGAGGGGCCTGCTACAGAATACAGCTCTTGAGGTGTGGCCTCACCAGTGCCGGCTATGGAGACACGATCACTTCCTTGCTCCTGCTGGCTGCACCGTTTCCGCTACAAGCCAAGATGCCCTTGGCCTTCTTGGGCATCTGGGCATGGTGCTGCAGTGCTGTGGTGGTGCCCAGGCTTGTTGTGACCAAAGAGCGGGAGCCAGCACTTGGTCTTCTCGGGCCTCATCCGGTTTTGCTCGGCCCATCCATGCAGCCATCCCAACCCCTGTGCAGGGCCCTCACGCAGATCAGCGCTTCTTCCCCACTACCCCCAGTCCGGACCCCTCTGGAGCATCATTCGCATCTTTTACTCATCATTAGTACTCCATTGTTAAGAAACGTCCCTATCATTAGCACGTGGGTATTGAAGTACTA
>NW_011252646.1:0-540 GCF_000146605.3 Meleagris gallopavo
GATAACAGCAGGACAAGGGAAAATGGTTTGAAGTTGAGGCAGGGAAGATTTAGGTTGGATGTCAGGGGGAAGTTCTTTGCTATGAGAGCGGTGAGGTGCAGGAACAGCTGCCCAGAGAGGCTGTGGATGCCCCATCCATCCCTGGAGGTGTTCAAGGCCAGGCTGGATGGGGCCCTGGGCTTTGAGTCTGTGGGGGTGTCCCCAACGCCAACCTGTCACGCCGTTGGAGTGACAGAGAGGGGTCCCCAGCTTCGTGGTGTGACACGGGGGGGTGTCCTCAACTTTGGGGTGGGACACCATTGGGGTGACACAGATTTGTTGGCAGCTTTGGGCTGTGACACTGTGGGGATGACATAGGGGTGTCCCCAGCTTCAGGGTGTCACACTCTGGGGCGTCCCCAACTTTGGGGATGTGACACCTTGATGCCCTGTCCCCACTTCCCCTGGGAAGTCCTCGAGCTGCTCACAGTGTCCCCCAACCCCCATAGTGGGAGCTTACAGATCCTTCCAGGGGCCCACGGGATCAACCTAGGGACTCCCT
>NW_011252647.1:0-404 GCF_000146605.3 Meleagris gallopavo
TCTGTCTCGCAGGTCAGCTGGCGCTAGAAGTGGACGGCATCCCAGTGTGAATGAAGGTCAGTGCAGGAGCAGCTGCTGATGGGAGGAAGGAAATGCAGGCGAATGGACTCTGAAGCATCTCCCAGTACGGTACCAGAGGAGGCAGTAGTGATGTTGGGGGGCAGTTGCAGAAGAACACGAGGAGCTCCTCAGCAGGAAGCCACAAACCCTGCAGAAAGCTGCAGGAGACTCAGAGCACGTATGGGTGCCCAGGAGGAAATGCAGGCCCAGAGTTTGAGCAGCACCCGGCCTTGGAGTGCTGCAGCCCAAGACAAGCTATCTGCCTTTGCCAAGATGGCTTTTCAGATGGACTTGTCTGTTCTCACACAAACCAGGGGCTGACCCATCCAAAGCTTGCTGATTGC
>NW_011252648.1:0-418 GCF_000146605.3 Meleagris gallopavo
GCTCCCATTGTATATATATCTCCACTTATTCTAGAACACAGCTGGCGTGGCTAATGACTGGTGTGAATGACTTTGACTGATCACTGCAGGAATAAGAAACTTGAGGTTAATCTGTTTTGGTCATCTCTAGCAGCAGACACGTGCACACCACATTGCCCTGGGCAGAAGAAAATAACATCGAATGGCGATTCCACCTGCCGTATAATCCGACAGGGGCAGGCCTCATTGAACGTTATAACGGTATTCTTAAGGCTGCCTTGAAGACAGACTCCCAGTCCCTGCAGGGGTGGACAAAATGACTGTATGAAACCTTGCGAGACCTGAATGAAAGACCCTGGGATGGCAGACCCAGTGCCCTGAGAATGTTGCAGCAACGTGGGCCACCCCGCTTAGGATCCCAAATTACGGGCACTGATCA
>NW_011252649.1:0-478 GCF_000146605.3 Meleagris gallopavo
CACACGGCATCCTCACATTCCCACAGAGTGGGACAGCTCTGCTTTGTGTCAAGGCCCTGACTCCCTGACGGTTTGTTACATGTATTTCGCTCATGCTGCTCTAATGAACAAGCTTACAGCGTGTTTCCCAGTTCAGAGCACTGTACCCACATTGTTTAGAACATTTAACATCTATTGTAGCTTTGTGAGAAAGTATTTGTTAGGTAATCCGGTAACTATGTTTCTAAAATATGTTACTAATAGGTATATGGTGTTCTTACTTTCCACATCAGCTGTTTCTAAGGATGTGTTACAGCTTAATTCCTTACGTCAACTGCCCTTATCGATGTTCAGTGCAGAAACAACACTTTCACTTTGCTCACCAGCACCTGGGAATCAGCCTGGAGAAAGCCGTTCTGGGAAGCCAGAGACACCGCGAGTCTCAACGCAGCGCCCGCCAGAGCCGTGCTGTTCGATGGCGACAGCGCGTGCGCGGCGG
>NW_011252650.1:0-508 GCF_000146605.3 Meleagris gallopavo
AAGCGAGTGGTCACCTCCTACATCCAAATTTTAGGAAACCAACACCAGGGTCACCAATGGGATAAATGGGGTTAACGGAATGGGGGTTAATTGAACTAAAGTAACAGAAGTGAAGATGACTCTTGTGCAGCCCAATTAAAACGCAATATGGCCTCATAGTGATCAGTGGAGTTCCAGAGGAATATGTGGGAACTGGGAGGAGTGCACACCAGTATGGACCAGAAAAGTGCAATATGGCTAAGTAACAACCAGTAAGGACCAGTATGGCCTCAGAGCCGTCACTGGAGTCCTATAGGAATCAGCAGAAACCAACAGGAACCCACATCGGTGCCCCAGGGCCGGTGCTGGCCTCTGCCTCTGGCTTTGGGCCCCAGGCCTGGTGCCGGCCTCTCGGGCTGTGGCTGCACCTTCAGGCCCCCGGGGCCGGCGTAGGGCTCTGTGTCTGTGCTTTAGGCCTGAAGCTGGTGCCGGCCTCCTGTGCTGTGGCTTTGGGCCCTGGAGCCGGTGT
>NW_011252651.1:0-379 GCF_000146605.3 Meleagris gallopavo
TGTGTTCTTTGCTTTTTCATGTTGCTGCAGAGGCTGTAGCTGCATGGGTTGATGTTGGTTTCCTCGGTTTGTTTTCCATGTTGTTTTTCTGTGGTTTCTGCCTTGGTTTCCTGCTCCTTCTGCATTGCAATGCATTGGGTTTTTTTCCAGGGTTGTTTTATTTTCCCTTTTGTTTCTATTCTTGGAACTGCTTTTTCCTTTCCTGAGCGTATTCCCCCTCTGTTTGTGAGGATTTCAAGTGATTTTGCTTTGCTCTCCTTGGCTTTTTTTTACATACTCTTTCTTTCTTTTCCTGGTTTTTCCTGGCTTTGGTTTGCTCTTTGGTTATTGTTAGTATGCTGGCCTTGCACTGCTGTTAATTTTGGTTCTTTCTTTTCCA
>NW_011252652.1:0-314 GCF_000146605.3 Meleagris gallopavo
TGAAGGGCTGCTAGGTGTAAGAGCAGCATGTGAATCTGGAGACTGCTTCCTTTGGGGTGTGGGGTGAGCCCTTAGAATGGGGTGAGTGATTCCTGCTTGATTTCAGAGCTGTGAGCTCTGCTTTTCTGGAGGATCTCAAGCTGGATGGCTGTAATTAATGTGCTAATTGCATCCATGCGGAGGGTGTTTTTTAAGGGCATTGTGTGCATCCTTGTTAGTGTTTTAAATTATGTTCTGCGTCTCTTCTGATTTCATTTTGCAGCCTGATGGAGTTGAAGGATTGCTGGCTCTCAGTCAGTGTGTGAGATGTGTCC
>NW_011252654.1:0-319 GCF_000146605.3 Meleagris gallopavo
TTTTCTCCTCACCAGGGACTTGACCTGACTGCCTCGACTTCTGAAATACCATGGAGAGTGGCTCGGTGACTGCAGCGGTGAATTCCCTCGGAACTCTGGGACTCATCTCGTCAGGACCCAAAGACTCCTGGCTGTTTGGGTCCTCAGGTGGTCCAGAACCTGATCTGCCATGGCAGTGTGGGATGGGAAGGGGTGTGTGGGACTGAGGAAGCAATGGCAGTCCCACCTCACCAAACGACAAAGAATGAGGGCGTGTGCATAATGAGCAGTTCTCAGACAAGATGGAAGCAAAATAGGTGTTGGTAGCTGAGCCTTCTCT
>NW_011252655.1:0-429 GCF_000146605.3 Meleagris gallopavo
TTTTCTCTGCCAGACTTCAGAGGTTTTCACCAATAGCAAAGGTCACTGAGCAGGACAGAAAAATAAATAACATTTTCTGCTGTTTTGTTGTTCTCGAAGTTCTATTGTCTATGAACACAAAGCACGTATCACCTCAGATGCATCACAAACAGAGGCACTGATTACAATATTTTATTGCCCGATTCTCCATTTTTAATTAAGAAGCTGGATGAATGATACTTTCAAAGGCACAAAAGAGCAGCTAAAACATGCAAGTCTTCCCAAGAATTAATGGCGAAAGTGAGACTCACGCACATTCAGCTTTCCCCATCTGACTTCTGCTTCTGTAGCAAAGCAAGAAAGGTTAAAGCCAGATTCCAGAAGGGGCCCCGATTAACAGCTTTTGCTTACCCAGAGCCTGAATCACCTTTCAAGTAATAAGGATTGTTC
>NW_011252656.1:0-462 GCF_000146605.3 Meleagris gallopavo
ATGTATTTAAATGTCTAATGAGGGGAAAAAGCATTCCAGACAGCCAGGTGTTACTGATTCACCCATTAAAACTTCACTTATAAAATATCCCACACAATGGTAAAACATTTCAGTCATTACACTATCACATATAGATTAAGATGATATTCTAAAGTCTCATGACTGTATGTGTATAAAATGTACGTTGCTCATCACATGATCCCAGGTGTCTGCAACTGAGTATCTGAAGTTAAAGATGAAGTAACTGTATTATATGTTCTAAGAATTTAAGGAAAGAAGCAAAACCAAATGCTGTAAATGTAACATCCATCTCGAGACCAGAGAGAACTTCTAGTTTATTTCTAGCGATGCTCATTTAATATGATATAATAAAAAATGAAGTCGTTTCCTTTTATTCGCAATCTTTAACACCTTACTATGACAAATGTGAAATAGTAAAAGACACCACAAATTTCTAAAACT
>NW_011252657.1:0-455 GCF_000146605.3 Meleagris gallopavo
ACGCACTTGAAGCCGAAGCAAAACCCATCTTCCCGGTGAATTCAATTGCAATTTTTAGCAAACAGTACACAGGCTCGCGCGCCAGTTAGCTGCAAGCATCCATTCCTACGGCAACCTTTCACCGGTTCAAAAAGCCCACTCTTTGGAGCATCTTAGTACATTGTCGAACGGCAAGCGGCTGTTACCCAACGGCAGGCGCGAGTGAAGATCGTTGGATAATCGTGAGAATTTGGGATAGCTATTCCGTGGTGCTATGGTTTGGTTAATTTCCCTCGGTTTTTGTAACCGGTCGGCCTCGTATCGGTTGGGTTCAAATTGTGTAACGGTCGGAAAGCTGCAATCGGTGTTTGAGATTTATGACGATCTATAAAATTTGCATAAAATTCATTGCACAACAGGGAAGGAAAAACAGCCAGTTCGTTACAAAAACAAACTACTACCGATAATTAATTGAA
>NW_011252658.1:0-341 GCF_000146605.3 Meleagris gallopavo
TTTTCACCAGAAATACCTATTTTATCCCCAAACATGACATTTTCTCCAGAAATACCGTAGACTTTCTTCCCTTAAATATGACACCTTTTCCAAGAAATAGTAGTATTTTTCCCCAAAAATATGATATTTTCTCCAAGAAATGCCAGTTTTATCGCAATATACGACATTTTATACCGCAAATAGCCGCTTTCTCCCAAAAATATGCCATTTTCTGCCAGGAACTGCAGTTTCCTCCCACAAATACCATTTTTTCTACAAGAAATATGACGTTTTCTCCCAGAAATATCAGATTTTGCCCCCCAAAACATGACATTTTCTTCAAGAAATACGGGTTTTCTCCC
>NW_011252659.1:0-432 GCF_000146605.3 Meleagris gallopavo
TAATAATGTGGAACTAGAGCAATACGAAAATTCCTTTTAGTTCAACCATAAATCTGTCTCATGGTCTCCAGAAGAGCTGTAAGAATATGCAGAGTGGACATGGATGGCAGCTACCATAACAGTGAGCCATGAAAAATGAGGGTGTGAGCCACGCTGTGTCATTGCATCTGTGGGCAGGGATTTCTCCTTGGACTGAGCAGAGTACAGACGCAGCCTGAGAAAAGTACTTAGGATCAATTCAGGAAAAGCAAATGATTTGAGTAATTAATTGTAGAAACGTGTATTCTAAAGGGACTTAGAAGGAGAGAGTATTTCCCAACGCTATGGGTTGTAACTGTCTATTACCTGTTTTGTTAGACAGGTCTACTTTCTCTGTTCTTAGACTGACCTGAGAGGGCGATGCTGCAGCACACCCCACGGATTTCCGTTTCC
>NW_011252660.1:0-335 GCF_000146605.3 Meleagris gallopavo
GGCTATTTGCGGTATAAAATGTCGTATATTTGCGATAAAACTGGCATTTCTTGGAGAAAATATCATATTTTTTGGGGAAAAAGTACTACTATTTCTTGGAAAAGGTGTCATATTTAAGGGAAGAAATCTGGTATTTCTGGAGAAAATGTCATGTTTGGGGATAAAATAGGTATTTCTGGTGAAAAACGTAGAGTCTTCGGTGATAAAACTGGAATTTCTGGGGCAGAATATCATATTTTGGGAGAAAGCTACTATTTCTCGGAGAAAACGTCCTATTTCTGGTTGAAAAACGGTAATTGATGGGAGAAAACGTCCTATTTCTGGTTGAAAAATAG
>NW_011252661.1:0-460 GCF_000146605.3 Meleagris gallopavo
TTCCTTCACTTGAGAGTGTGGGGGAGCATTGGTCCTTGGAATGGGGTAAGTGGTTTCTTTTTTCTTTCTAGGGCGTGTGATCTTGTCTTTTTGGGGGTAGTCGCAAGTGCGCTGAAGGGCTGCTAGCTGTAAGAGCAGCATGTGAATCTGGAGACTGCTTCCTTTGGGGTGGTGGGGTGAGCCCTTAGAATGGGGTGAGTGATTCCTGCTTGATTTCAGAGCTGTGAGCTCTGCTTTTCTGGAGGATCTCAAGCTGGATGGCTGTCATTAATAGGGCTATGTGCTAATTGCATCCATGCGGTGGGTGTTTTTTAAGGGCATTGTGTGCATCCTTGTTGTGTTTTAAATTATGTTCTGCGTCTCTTCTGATTTCATTTTGCAGCCTGATGGAGTTGAAGGATTGCCTGGGCTCCTCCAGTCAGTGGTGTGAGATCTGTCCAGCAGGTAATGAACATCATGC
>NW_011252662.1:0-440 GCF_000146605.3 Meleagris gallopavo
TCGCGCTGAACAGCTCCGGAGACTATGCCGTAGCTGGCCGAGAAATCACGCTTCTAACCGAACGCTGCTTTCAGCCGTCAGCAGCGGTCTCGTGTTTCTCGCTTGCCGAGAACGAGCCACTTCAGCCGGCTGCTTTTCTCCGACGAGAGAGCGGGCTCCAGACCGTACATCGGAAAGGAGCGCTTTGCACTTCGCCTTGGCTACATGCAGAATGCACTCGACTAGCTCTGAATACTATGTCTCTGCTTTACTTGGAGCCACAATTCGTCCCAGTGAGGCTCTCCACTGCTACACATATGCATTCAGACAGGAAAAGAGTGGAAGGGAAAACCTTCTCTAATAAGGCATTTGCAATTTCGAGGAACGACAGCTGTAGTGCTCTCAGGGAGAGCGTTTAAGAAGAGGGAGAGATCCTTTCAGGACTGCGGAGAAAAACCCCA
>NW_011252663.1:0-416 GCF_000146605.3 Meleagris gallopavo
CATCGCCCTTACCTGCTGGGCAGACAATGACCAGTCAGCAAAGTGAGGTTCCGGGGCGATGCCGGGAAACGCAGATTCCAGTTCCTTGCTGTTTCCACAGAGACCAACACATCTCTCCGTGCAGTTGTTACGGCACTTGGGAGCACCGCAGCTCTGCTGCCACCTGTTGGACACAATACAGTCATGAAGGCACTGCCCTGCATCCGTGCCTCTTGCACAAACCTGTGCTCCTTGCTCGGAGCACATGGCTGCACTCTGTGCACCATGTTGCTTACCACCAGAGAAGGCTCAGCTACCCAACACCGTTTTTGCTTCCATCTTGTCTGAGAACTGCTCATGATGCACAGCCCTCATCTTTGCTTTGGTTTGGTGAGGTGGGACTGCCATTGCTTCCTCAGTCCCACAGACCCCTTCCC
>NW_011252664.1:0-345 GCF_000146605.3 Meleagris gallopavo
CTGGACCACCTGAGGACCCAACAGCCAGGAGTCTTTGGGTCCTGACGAGATGAGTCCCAGAGTTCCGAGGGAATTCACCGCTGCAGTCACCGAGCCACTCTCCATGCTATTTCACAAGTCGAGGCAGTCAGGTCAAGTCCCTGCTGAGGAGAAAAAGGTGACAGCACACCTCTTAGGAAGGATAGAAAGTGTGACGCGGGGAACTACCAGCATGTCAGTCTCACCTCTGTGCTGGTCACGGATCATGGAGCAGATCATCCTGCAAGTGACTCTCAAGCACACATTCCAGTGCGTCACCACCCTGTGCGTGAAAGACTGCCTCCTAATAACCAACCTAAACCTCCC
>NW_011252665.1:0-377 GCF_000146605.3 Meleagris gallopavo
AAAACTGCAAGCTGATTTTAAATGGAAATATATATCTTCAGAAAAAGAACGTGCAGATGGTCTTGGATGACTGAGAAACAAAATGAGTACTAGCACAAAATGAGCACAAACTGTTCATTTTATGAGTTGTCATGGAGAGAATTATGAATGGAAAGTATTCCTGTGCACTAACGAAAGCAGGAGGGCCCTGAAAGAAGCATTAATTGCACTATAATTGCATTACTCCAGTATGGACAATTTGTACTTCTTATTTAAAGTGCTGACGTGCTGCCTTGTAAAACTTGATGCAAACACATCAGCTTCCTGAAGAGCAAAAACAAGACATTTAGATTGGAAGAAATCCATTTGAAGTTTGCTTACTCAATTAAAAAAAAAAA
>NW_011252666.1:0-482 GCF_000146605.3 Meleagris gallopavo
CACCATGAAGCGCAATTCAGAGCTCTGGGGACCGTACTTGTGCGGGCGTCTGGAAGTAGGGTAAACGGACTGGCGGGGTGGTGCATCGCCCTTACCTCGCTGGGCGGACGAGTGACCAGTCAGCAAAGTGAGGTTCCGGGGCGATGCCGGGAAACGCAGATTCCAGTTCCTTGCTGTTTCCACAGAGACCAACACATCTCTCCGTGCAGTTGTTACGGCACTTGGGAGCACCGCAGCTCTGCTGCCACCTGTTGGACACAATACAGTCATGAAGGCACTGCCCTGCATCCGGGCCTCCTGCACAAACCTGTGCTCCTTGCTCGGAGCACATGGCTGCACTCTGTGCACCATGTTGCTTTACCACCAGAGAAGGCTCAGCTACCCAACACCCATTTTTTGCTTCCATCTTGTCTGATAACTGCTCATGATGCACAGCCCTCATCTTTGCTTTGGTGAGGTGGGGACTGGCCATTGCTTCCTCA
>NW_011252667.1:0-335 GCF_000146605.3 Meleagris gallopavo
AAAACTGTTATTTCTAGGGGAAAACGTCATATATCAGGGGAGAATACTGCAACTTCTGGGGAAAAATGTCATATTTCTAGGCAGACGACTGGTATTTCTGGGAGAAAATGTCATGTTTCTGGTTGAAAAATGTCCTATTTCTGGGAGAAAACAGGTATTTCTGAGAGAAAACAGCAAGTTCATTGAGAAAATGTCCTATTTCTGGGAGAAAACTGGTATTTCTGGGAGGAAATGTTTTATTCTTTGGTAGAAAACACCTAATGTCAGTGAGAAAATGTCGTATTTTGGGTAGAAAACGGGTAATTTCTGGGTAGAAAAGGTCATATTTCCAGGAG
>NW_011252668.1:0-496 GCF_000146605.3 Meleagris gallopavo
TGGCCGGGCAGATGTCAACCCGGACGCCTTTGGGCACATGCTGTCTGAAAGTGGGATTCACGTCCACGAGTTCTGCTTGGTGAGTTCTCTCATGGGCTCCTTCCAGATTCCTGCCGGGGATGCTCCTTTCCTTTCTGTCCTAATGAGATCCTGCTCTTTCCTCTCCTACAGGGGTTTGCCAACATCAATTCTGAAGCAAGACCAAGGCGGTCGGGAACTGAGGGCCTCCCCGTTGCTGCCATCAGACGTGCAGTCAAACAAGGCCACCAAGCAGGTGAGGACCTGCACGGAGCAGGCAGATTTGTGCCAGGAGGGGCGTCACACCAGCTTAGTCCGGACCAAGGGAAGCAATCGCAGCCCTTCCAACCACCTCCACGACAAAGTGCTGCCACAGGAGATGAGCCCTGTCTGCTAGGCATCTTTGTAGAATGGGACCCAGCTGGCTGTGCCCAGACGTGTGGGGCCAGCCACGGAGGCCCTGAGTCTGTTGCTGACG
>NW_011252669.1:0-495 GCF_000146605.3 Meleagris gallopavo
ATAGCCCAATGCATTGCAATGCAGAAGGAGCAGGAAACTAAGGCAGAAACCACAGAAAACAACACGGAAAACCAACCGAGGAAACCAACATCAACCCATGCAGCAGCAGCAGAAGCCTCTGCAGCAACATGAAAAAGCAAAGAACACACGGTCATGGCGAAGCACCGATGACCACCGAGTCTGCAGGAGGCCAACATCTTGGCATCCGTGCCCGGGAGGAGGAAAGGGTAGCTACTGGGCATGCTGCTGCCTCCACCACACACGCACCTTCAGGGTCGCCAGCCCAGAAGGAGGCTGTCCCTGCCAGCTGGAACAAAACACCTCTCTGGAGGAAGGCAAAGCACTGCCAGTCATGCCAAGGAGGACGGAAGGGTAGCTACCGGGCGATGGATCCACCCAGCCAGCAGAGGAAAAGCCGACCGGCCAGCACAAGGCAAGAGGCAAGGATGCCCACGAGGCGTGGACCCACCTGGGAAGCCCAGAAGGAGCTGCAAA
>NW_011252670.1:0-434 GCF_000146605.3 Meleagris gallopavo
TTGATCTAGCTGTGGATGGTCAGCATGGGGGAGTCGGATCACATCGCAAACCTACCTGCATACAAGCAGCGCACCAACATGGGGTGCATGATGTTCATTACCTGCTGGACAGATCTCACACCACTGACTGGAGGAGCCCAGGCAATCCTTCAACTCCATCAGGCTGCAAAATGAAATCAGAAGAGACGCAGAACAGAATTGAAAACACAACAAGGATGCACACAATGACCCTTAAAAAACACCAACCGCATGGATGCAATTAGCACATAGCCCTATTAATTACAGCCATCCAGCTTGAGATCCTCCAGAAAAGCAGAGCTCACAGCTCTCAAATCAAGCAGGAATCACTCACCCATTCTAAGGGCTCACCCCACACCCAAAGGAAGCAGTCTCCAGATTCAGATGCTGCTCTTACAGCTAGCAGCCCTTCAGTG
>NW_011252671.1:0-353 GCF_000146605.3 Meleagris gallopavo
TGCATGGCTGTACACACACAAGCTCACCAAACCAATGGGAGAGAAAGCTGGCATACAGAAAATCCTTGGACGGGTCCCACATACACAGAGATCTAACTGCACAGCAAATATTGCTGACATGCTGACCAAAAGCTGTAAAAATAGGGTTAAGATTTTGACTGAAGATTAATATCAGATAAAAGATTAACATATATTATCTCACAGATGATTAAAAATCTACGTGATCTGTCTTTTTGCATAATACCCATACTTTCACGCAATTCTTCCAGTATCCCTACAGATTTTTATTTAAAAATAATAATCTGTTCCCTATATCAAGATTTATCGTAGAGAATCCAGAATATGTAAGCCAT
>NW_011252672.1:0-416 GCF_000146605.3 Meleagris gallopavo
CAATACACTTTAGAAGAGACAAATGCAAACGCATCAAAACACACGGAATCACCACGGTTGGAAAAGACCTCCAAGGCCACCCGATCCAACCATCCCCTACCACCAGTATTCACCACTAAACCACGTCCCTCAGCACGACGTCTAAACTTTACTTGAACGCTGTTGGAAATATCCAAATAATTTTCCTAGGACGGTTTCTCTCGTAAAGCAGATTCTATTCGCGATTGCAATGGCGGGCGTCCTGCAGGCAGGAGCGCCCCGAGAAAACAGTGCTACGTCTTTTATGCCCTATTGCCCGACGCTGATCTCTTCCTGCCCTGGTTCCTCCCTCACTGAGTACTGCGGGTTCACACTCTTTCTTCAGTAATCACACAGATACCAAGTAAGCACAAATCTTTGCCGCCCACGACACAAAT
>NW_011252673.1:0-490 GCF_000146605.3 Meleagris gallopavo
TTGGGGCTGAGTGGCTGGATGACTGTGAAGAGGAAAGGGAGGTGGGGTGTTGGTTGATGCTCGGCTGAACACGGGCCAGCAGTGTGCCCAGGTGTCCGTTAGGGCCAACGGCATCGTGGCCTGCAATCGAAATAGTGTGGCCAGCAGGAGCAGGGAGGTCATCATCCCCTGTACTCAGCTGTGGTGAGTCTGCACCTCGAGTGCTGTGTTCAGTTTTGGTCCCTGGAGCCCAAAGAAAGACATTGAGGCCCTGGAGCGTGTCCAGAGAAGGGCAACGAAACTGGTGAGGGGTCTGGAGCACAAGTCTTATGAGGAGCGGCTGAGGGAGCTGGGATTGTTCAGTCTGGAGAAGAGGAGGCTCAGGGGGAGACCTCATTGCACTCTACAACTGCCTGAAGGGAGGCTGTGATGAGGAGGGCTTGGCCTCTTCTCCCAGGCAACAAACAGGGCCCGAGGAAATGGCCACAAGCTGTACCAGAGGAGGCTTAGG
>NW_011252674.1:0-318 GCF_000146605.3 Meleagris gallopavo
CCCCCTCAAGTACAGTTGCCTGTAGACTTCCTTCTTTCTCATTAAATATAAGCTAAACTCAGACTGAATTACAATAGATTTGCACAAAATCCCAATGTACCTGTTTTAAGCATTACCAAGAGTTAAGGTTGCCTAAACTTATAATAACTGATAAGCTGCTGTGTTAGCTTTAGGGTTTAATTTTAAGCACACAACTCCTTTAACATACATACAAGCTATACAGGCTGCCTCATACAGAATATCTTCCCTTTTGGTTGAGTAAACTTTAATACTTCAATATTAATTTTTAAGTATAACGTAGTTTTTGGGTTCGAGGAA
>NW_011252675.1:0-382 GCF_000146605.3 Meleagris gallopavo
AACCTAGGGGTACTGGTGGATGTCAAGCTGGACATGTGTCAACTGTGTACCCTTGCAGCCCAGAAAGCCAACTTTATCTTGGGCTGCATCAAAAGAAGCATGGCCAGCAGGTTGAGGGAGGTGATCCTGCCCCTCTACTCTGCACTGGTGAGGCCTCACCTGGAGGGCTGTGTCCAGATGTGGTGCCCTCAGTAAAGGAGAGATATAGACCTGTTGGAGTGGGTCCAGAGAAGGGCCACAAAAAAGAATCCACAGACGGAACACCTCTCATATGAGGACAGGCTGAGAGATCTGGGGCGTCTTCAGCCTGGAGAAGAGGCAGCTGCGAGGTGACTTGATAGCAGCCTTTCAATATCTAAAGGGGAGGCTACAGAAAGAAGGG
>NW_011252676.1:0-383 GCF_000146605.3 Meleagris gallopavo
GAAATTGGGCCTGTGCTTCCAAAAAGATGGTATTTTCTCCCAGGCATACCTGTTTTCTTCAAACTACCGCACGTTTTCTCCCAAAAAGACTAGATGACAAGACCAAATTGGACACTTGCAACCAAGAATAGGACATCTTCTCCCACTAATACCACTTGTCTCCCAAGGATAGGACATTTTCCCTAAATGCTATGGCAGTTCTGCTAAGAAATACTCCTATCCTTCCCTAAATGGGACATATGCACCCACAAAGACCACGACTCCGAGAAATGCCTCCCAGTTCCTCCCAATTACACTCCATTACATTCCTCATCATGGACACTTACTCCCAGACTTTTGGACTTTTACTGCGGAAAGACCATTTCGATCCAGAATAATATGCC
>NW_011252677.1:0-480 GCF_000146605.3 Meleagris gallopavo
TTCATCCAGCAGGTGTTATTACCTCCGACCTCGTCACTGCACAGTGCTCCAACAGCACCGACTGAACAAGCCCAGTACATGCCAGTAAAAATTCCTGCATCAAAAAGGAACAAAGATGGCAGGGCAGGACAGAAAGAGGCAGTGTGCATGTTGAAAGGCATTTCAGAGCCTAGTGGCTCTTGCTACAGCACACCTGACTCGTGTTCAAAGCTGAACAGCCACAAGAATACCTGTTTCCATCAGCTGCCGTCATCCAAAACAGCCAGACTCCTGAGGTCACCTGGCCCAAACATTCTGTTTGCTCAGCACTTTCTTCCTGCAAGAGAGATGTGATCACGGCACGTGCATCAGTTTTCAAACACCCCATCCTAGCAGCAAGGAGCAAGGAGTGGCACTAATACTTCTTCCGTGGTGGGAATCCCAACAGCAGGTGTTGTGCTAAAGGAGTGAGGTGAAGGGACATCCCTATCAAGACACAAG
>NW_011252678.1:0-495 GCF_000146605.3 Meleagris gallopavo
CGATGGGTTAGAAAGGACGATTAGAGTTGGAACTGTGTACAGATGGGCTCATGGCAACACGTAAAACTACGGGATTGAAAGTAACGAGGTTCCTCCTAGGAGACGCTCAGCTTGAGCTGTAAATCTCTGGACCTGCAAATAAAGGAGGATGAAGGACAGTCAATCTGATCTACGGAAAGCTGAAGCTGGGGCTTGAACCAGACTATGCTGGAGGTGGCAGCAGCGTGATTCCTCCGATGCAAGGTGGCAGGAGTGCAGCTGCTGCCGCAGTTTCCAGACAGCCAGGTGGGACCCTGTAGGTGATGGCCGTCAGACCTTCTCGCCACCAAGCGTCCGGCTGCCAGCAGTGGCTGAGCTCACTTGGACTTTGCGGCCGGGAGGTGCTAAGCGGCGAGTCTTACATTTCCACTACTAAATTCAGGTGTGGAAGCACACTAACAATGGGAAATACGCCTGGTGTAGGAAAGGGATGCTCTTAGCCAAGGTACTGGAAAA
>NW_011252679.1:0-449 GCF_000146605.3 Meleagris gallopavo
ACTGCTGCTTTTATTAAAGGAAAATCAGAACGGATTCATCCTCAGCTGCTTCTGCACATAAAGGGGAAGCTGACAGCTTTGAAGAGGATGCCGTGCTGCCGGGTCTGTGGTTCTGTGGGGTCAGGGTGTTCTCATTTGGCCGTTACAAAAAGTTGGTTGTATGTGAGATGAGAGAAGCCTCCCGTGTCAGCACCGCCGTGGGTCAGTGCTTGAACCTTTGCTCTGCTCACACTGAGGTCCTCTGGTCACCTGTCCGTGGTGGCAGAGCTCCTCACTGAGCAGAGCTGGGTGCAGAGAGAACAGACCCGTGGAAGCGTGGGGCAGTGAGCAGACGTGGGGGGGAGTGAGGTTGGAACGTGAGTGGGTGGTTGCTGTGAGCTCAGGTTAGAACACGTTGCCCACCTTGGTAGTTTGTCATAACAACGATTCGTAAGGTGTGATGCAACCAG
>NW_011252680.1:0-484 GCF_000146605.3 Meleagris gallopavo
GCACTACAGCTGTCGCTCCTCGAACTTGCAAATGCCTTATTAGAGCTTGTTTTCCCTTCCACTCTTTTCCTCTCTGAATGCAGATGTGTAGCAGTGGAAACCTGACTAGCATGAATTGTGGCTCGAAATAAAGGCAGAGACATAGTATTCAGAGGTAGGCGTAGTGCATTCTGCATGTAGCCAAGGCGAAGTGCAAACCGCTCCTTTCCGATGCGCGCACAGGAGCCCGCTCACTCGTCGGAGAAAAGCAGCCGGCTGAAGTGGCCCGTTCTCGGCAAGCGAGAAACACGAGACCGCTGCTGACGGCTGAAAGCGGCATTCGGGGAGAAACGCGATTTCTCGGCCAGCTACGGCAAAGTCTCCGGAGCGGTTCAGCGCGAATGCCGCTTTCTACGCGTGAGAGCGAAGGAGTGCGATTCCGATGCCGACAAGTGCGAATTCAGCCTCCTGCACTACCTGCGAGTGGGGGTTTTTCTGTCGCAGT
>NW_011252681.1:0-479 GCF_000146605.3 Meleagris gallopavo
GTTTACAGACAGCCTTGCATGCCTCAACCCTGAGACAGCTGAGTTCAGGATCTTGCATCCAAGAAACGCAGCAATCATTAGCACAGCAGTCCTGGACTTCAGGAGATCCAACTTTGACCATTTCAAGGGCCTAATAGCCCATGAGTTACAGCACTGGAACGCAAGGGGGTCCCATAGAGCTGCTAGACATCAAGCACCACTTCCTCCAAGCTCACAATTCGCGAATCCTGATGGGGAAGAAATCAAGCGCAGGTGGCAGGAAACCTACAAGGATGAGCAAGGAGCTCATGGGAAATCTCAAAGGGAAAAAGGAAGCCTGTGAAATGTGAAAAAGGGTCTGTCCACTTGGTAGAAATCTAGAAATGCTGTCAGGGCATGCGGGATTACAACAGGGAAGGCTAGGACACTCTTGGAATTCAATCTGGTGAGGGAGGCCAAGGACAACAAGAAAGGCAATCTTTCAGGAAATCAGTAGCAAA
>NW_011252682.1:0-477 GCF_000146605.3 Meleagris gallopavo
GAGGGGTTCCATCCTTGGGTTCGTGTTTGTGGCTGTACTCTGGATGCACTCGCACAGCTCCATGTCTCCCTGCACTGAGGACTCCACATCTGGACGCAGCACTGCAGGTGAGGCCTGACCAGCGCAGAGCAGAGGGATGGGGATCTCCTCCCTTCGCCCGCTGACTGCGCATCTTTGGATGCAGCCCAGGATACGGTTGGCTTTCTGGGCTGGAAGGGCCCATTGCTGGCTTGTGTCCAGCTCCCACCCACCAGTACTCCCAGGCCTTATGGAGCAGGACTACGCTCAGTCCTTTCATCCCCTAGCATGTTTTGGTGGTGGGTGTTCCCTCATCCCAGCTACTGACCCTGCACTTGGGATTTTGTGCCCACTGCTCAGCCTGTTGAGGTCTCTGTGGATGGCATCCCGTCCCTCTGCTGTGTCACTGCAGCCCCACAGCTTGGTGTCCTTAGGGTGCACTCAACCCACTGTTGATGT
>NW_011252683.1:0-366 GCF_000146605.3 Meleagris gallopavo
GCTCCCCACTTTCTGTCACGCTCTCTCTCCCTGGAGCGAAACAAAATGTCGCTCCCCGAACCTTCCAACAGCCTTATTAGAGAGGGTTTTGTCTCTCCACTCTTTTCCTTCCGAGCATGCACAAGCGTAGCCATGGAGAACAACACCAAAAAGAAATTGCCGCTCGAATGAAGGCAGACACGTCGTATTCACAGCTAGGCCTAGTGCATTCTGCATGTACCCAAGGCGAAGTGCAAACCGCTCCTCTCCGACGTGCGGACACGAGACCGCTTGCGCGTCGGAGAAAGCAGCAGGCACAAGTCGCCCGTTCTCGGCAAGTGAGAAAACACGAGAGCACTGCTGACGGCTGAAAGCGGCACTCGGGAG
>NW_011252684.1:0-482 GCF_000146605.3 Meleagris gallopavo
ATGATGTTCATTACCTGCTGGACAGTTCTCACACCACTGATTGGAGGAGCCCAGGCAATCCTTCAACTCCATCAGGCTGCAAAATGAAATCAGAAGAGACGCAGAACATAATTTAAAACACAACAAGGATGCACACAATGCCCTTAAAAACACCCACCGCATGGATGCAATTAGCACATAGCCCTATTAATGACAGCCATCCAGCTTGAGATCCTCCAGAAAAGCAGAGCTCACAGCTCTGAAAGAAAGCAGGAATCACTCACCCCACACCCCAAAGGAAGCAGTCTCCAGATTCACATGCTGCTCTTACACCTAGCAGCCCTTCAGTGCACTTGCCATCCCCCAAAAAGACAAGATCACAGCCCTGAAAAGAAAAAAAGAAACCACTTAACCCCATTCCAAGGACCAATACTCCCCACACTCTCAAGTGAAGGAAGCAGCTTCCAGCTCCAAATACCTACCAGCCCTTAAGTACGCTCGGG
>NW_011252685.1:0-507 GCF_000146605.3 Meleagris gallopavo
CATCAGCACTGGGGAGACCTGAAGATAGGAAAGGAAAAGCACCCAGTGAAAGCAACGTGAGCACAAGGGACATCCGACGACCAAGGCCCAGAGCAACTCAGCAAGCGTGTTCAACAGGACACGTCAGGGATCAACGTACCTCGGCACAGAGACTAAGCGTTGGATATTGGCATCCACCTCCGGCTGCAGTTTCCTGCTGCTTCCACCAAGAGCCTGGCTAAAGTCCTGGCACCGCTCGCAATGGCCGCAGTTCCACGCTGCAAGCGTTTGGGCACAGGACAACGAAAGCAGAGACCGCCTTCCGGTAGGGACACCAATGTCACTTACCCCGCTCCAGGGATCAGGGCACAGCCAATGCAGCAACTCAGGGGGCGCCACAAGGCCAACAGATCTGGTGAGGACTGGGCACATCTTGAAGGACTGAAGAGATCTTCGTGTCTAATAACGTCCACACCTTACCGAGGAACAGGACACGTTCAACTCGGGCAGCCCAAAACGCCTACAGAA
>NW_011252686.1:0-466 GCF_000146605.3 Meleagris gallopavo
TGTTCATTACCTGCTGGACACATCTCACACCACTGACTGGAGGAGCCCAGGCAATCCTTCAACTCCATCAGGCTGCAAAATGAAATCAGAAGAGACGCAGAACATAATTTAAAACACAACAAGGATGCACACAATGCCCTTAAAAAACACCCACCGCATGGATGCAATTAGCACATAAATTACAGCCATCCAGCTTGAGATCCTCCAGAAAAGCAGAGCTCACAGCTCTGAAATCAAGCAGGAATCACTCACCCCATTCTAAGGGCTCACCCCACACCCCAAAGGAAGCAGTCTCCAGATTCACATGCTGCTCTTACACCTAGCAGCCCTTCAGTGCACTTGCCATCCCCCAAAAAGAGAAGATCACAGCCCTGACAGAAAAAAGAAACCATTTATCCCATTCCAAGGACCAATACTCCCCAAACTCTCAAGTGAAGGAAGCAGCTTCCACGTCCAAATACCTACC
>NW_011252687.1:0-483 GCF_000146605.3 Meleagris gallopavo
CAGGTCCATTAAGTTAGATAGAAGGAATAAAACATCACTTTTGTACAGTTTATTGGGAAAAAACCAACCCAAACAATAAAAAACAAAGAATAACAACAATAATAAAACCAACCACACACAAACACACATGTACAGACAAAACCTCAACCAAAACAAAAGAGATGTGTTAGGCACATCTGTGCCTAGCTGTGGACTCTGTTGCAATCATGGAGCCAAGCTCTGTGGGCTTGTTGGAAATAGGAATTGTTCTGATGTAGAAGAGTCTCTCATGCTGCTAATCAATTCTGTGGCCAAATTTGCTATTGTGATCTGATGGCTTAGCTCTGCCAATTCCTGTAATTATCTCTATTCCCATTCACCATTAGTGGCCTTTTCTAAAGAATATGAGTTTTCTACAGTGTCAGATTATGCCATGCAGTGAGTACCGCACCAGTGCATTACAAACATAATACAGCATAAATAGCTTTACAAATACAATCTCTT
>NW_011252688.1:0-487 GCF_000146605.3 Meleagris gallopavo
TTGGACCTGGAAGCTGCTTCCTTCACTTGAGAGTGTGGGGGAGTATTGGTCCTTGGAATGGGGTAAGTGGTTTCTTTTTTCTTTCAGGGCTGTGATCTTGTCTTTTTGGGGGTATCGCAAGTGCACTGAAGGGCTGCTAGGTGTAAGAGCAGCATGTGAATCTGGAGACTGCTTCCTTTGGGGTGTGGGGTGAGCCCTTAGAATGGGGTGAGTGATTCCTGCTTTCTTTCAGAGCTGTGAGCTCTGCTTTTCTGGAGGATCTCAAGCTGGATGGCTGTAATTCATAGGGCTATGTGCTAATTGCATCCATGCGGTGTTTTTGTAAGGGCATTGTGTGCATCCTTGTTGTGTTGTAAATTCTGTTCTGCGTCTCTTCTGATTTCATTTTGTCAGCCTGATGGAGTTGAAGGATTGCCTGGGCTCCTCCAATCAGTGGTGTGAGATGTGTCCAGCAGGTAATGAACATCATGCACCCCATGTTGGTGCG
>NW_011252689.1:0-512 GCF_000146605.3 Meleagris gallopavo
AAGAAAGCCCCAAAAGACAAACATACCTCTGCTAATGAGAAAGGAAAACATTGAGTTTCTATTCCTTTTGACAATTACAGGAGCTCTTTTGAGGAAAAAGAAAAAGAAAAGAAATAGGGCGAGCAGTGGAGGAGAGCAAGGCTGTCTTTCTAGAGTAACATGACCATCTTGTTTGCCTTCCCCGCATGTGCCATGTTAAAGTTTTAATTTGTCTTTATTTCTCTGAAGGACTTAGTAGTGCTTTTTAAAGTACTACCTTGAAAGCTTAGGAGGTGCTGAAGCCTGGAGATGTCTCTTCATGAGTGCATAGCTTCCAGAGTAAATGCAGACCTTTTGGATCCATCTCCAGACACTCCTGAGACAGACTCATTTGAGAAGAGTAGGAAAAGATCTCTCAGATCCTCTTCTAGATTCTCTGTCTGCATTGGCATGTTGTCAGAATGTGACAGAACAAAAAGAATGATTACAGCCGTGGAAATAAATACGTAGAGAACACAGGCTTGGTGTCTTCT
>NW_011252690.1:0-416 GCF_000146605.3 Meleagris gallopavo
TGGTGGATGTGCAGGCCCTTTCAAGGTGAGCCTGGCTCAGACTCTGAGCAACTTGATCTAGCTGTGGATGGTCAGCATGGGGGAGTCGGATCACATCGCAAACCTACCTGCATACAAGCAGCGCACCAACATGGGGTGCATGATGTTCATTACCTGCTGGACACATCTCACACCACTGACTGGAGGAGCCCAGGCAATCCTTCAACTCCATCAGGCTGCAAAATGAAATCAGAAGAGACGCAGAACATAATTTAAAACACAACAAGGATGCACACAATGCCCTTTAAGAAACACCCACCGCATGGATGCAATTAGCACATGAATTACAGCCATCCAGCTTGAGATCCTCCAGAAAGCAGAGCTCACAGCTCTGAAAGAAAGCAGGAATCACTCACCCCAGTTCTAAGGGCTCACCC
>NW_011252691.1:0-408 GCF_000146605.3 Meleagris gallopavo
TATGCAGGTAGGTTTGCGATGTGATCCGACTCCCCCATGCTGACCATCCACAGCTAGATCAAGTTGCTCAGAGTCTGAGCCAGGCTCACCTTGAAAGGGCCAGCACATCCACCATGTCTCTGGCAACCTGTGCCACTGCCTCAGCACCCTCACTGTACAAGACATTTTCCTTAGATTTCACCTCCATTTTCCCTTGTTCTTTCCTTTAGGTATTGAAAGGCTGTTACCAGGTTCCCTTGGAGCCCTTCACTTCTCCAGGAGGCTGAACAGCCCAGCTCTTCCTTGTCTTTACAGGTAGAGGGGGTTTCCATCCTTGGGTTCGTGTTTGTGGCTGTACTCTGGATGCACTCGCACAGCTCCATGTCTCCCTGCACTGAGGACTCCACATCTGGACGCAGCACTGCAGGT
>NW_011252692.1:0-519 GCF_000146605.3 Meleagris gallopavo
GAGGCCTGGTACATTTTTCAGATCCTGAGCAATGACCTTCATGCTGCAGCCAATGTGTTTGTTGATAGAGAGATCTAATACTTCAAGGTTTGGGAGCACATTTAGTATTTCAGCTGGCAAGAAAAAAAGAAACTAGAATTGGTAATTGGCTGGAACATACAGATGAGCCCTAGAAAAGAACAGCACTATGACAAACAGGAAAAGGCAGGCTGGATCTGCCTATACGTGTGATTTAAGCTTTCCAGGTTCCTATTCTACCAAAAATACAGCAAAACATTGATTAGGTAGAAATCGAGAAAATCAGTCAAAACCCATATAGAAAAAGAGATCTGTAAAATAAAAAAAATAGAAGACACTAAGAAAAATAACAGAATAAAAAAGAAGGAATACAGAGAATAGAGAATAAAAAGACAGGAATAACAAAGAAGAAAGAAAAATTACTAATAGAGAAGAATATAGGACTGTATGTGGCATAAGGAGCCCTTCTCCCACCAGTAAAGATCAGAACAGAGCACAGGC
>NW_011252693.1:0-491 GCF_000146605.3 Meleagris gallopavo
AAATCCCTTTTGTGTGGGAGTGGGGTAGGAGAATGGAGGGACTCAATCTGACCTGTCATCTAAAGAAGATCAGGGGCATAGATTCAGGATGCTGTGGAAAGAGTGATGAAGATTGACTTACCTTCTGATAATGTCAACTTCAGTATCCAGAATATGAAGAAAATGCTAAGATGTATTTTATAAACAAGAAATGTACAACAAAAACAAAACAAAAATAAGCGGGCTGAAGGAGAATGTATGTACAGAAAAATTTAAACTCGCATAGGTCTATATTAATAGTACATTCTTAAAACAGTGACACTGTATAGATATAATATACCATAACACTGATCATAACTGTTGTGAAGATTAACTGTGTAGCATATAAGATTTTTAAACTAAAGGAATGTACAGTACAAGAGTAATTTCTTTGGTTATTTGTAGGACATGTGTACATACCAAATAGGAGGAAATAGAACATTCATATTTAATTCTTGTGTGTGTGTAAAAGT
>NW_011252694.1:0-496 GCF_000146605.3 Meleagris gallopavo
ATTCAAGTTCATAAAATGATTTTCATTTCCCTGTTTACAAGTTGCATTCATTTGCGTGAAAATTTCAGTTTCATCAGTGCAGTCTGTTCTACTTGCCACTGTGGGCTGGGCACTTTCTGTTTTTCTGAAATGAATTCAAGAGTCTACTCCTGCCACCTTGATAGCAGTGTGCGTTGTCAGTAGTACTTGATATGGTCCTTTCCACTTGTCCTGTAGTGATTCAGAGCTCCAAGTCCATAGATACACCCACTCACCATGTTGGAATGGATGCGCTGCGACTTCCAGAGTTGTTGGTGCCACTGGAGCCACAAACCTGTGGATAGAAGATAGGACTTTTCCCAAAGAGATGACATTCTCTTAGTTTTAGTTCACCTAATTGGCATACGTCAATACTATCCACCAACACCTGAAATGGTCTTCCATACATAATTCATAAGGGCTAATTTCTCTTTAGCATGCTGTTTTATCAGAACGTACAGTAAGGTGAGAGGTTGAG
>NW_011252695.1:0-320 GCF_000146605.3 Meleagris gallopavo
TTTTAGCTCTCTTAGTTCCTGAACGTGCCCATAGCAATGTTACTGAGAAAGGATTGTACTACTGTATTAAAAGTTCAAGTTAATTGTCGAAACATGTCTAATTTAAGCACGTTTATAACTATTATACTGTGTGCTTTTTACTAAAAATAATGAGTGGATCAGTACTGGAAATTTAACTATTTGTCCATTCACACTGTTGAATAAAAAAAAATAAAAATCCCTTAAAGTGCATAGTAATTCATTGTGAAGAAATTGTAAATAGCGATTTTGCAATCTACTGTAAATTGTAGATGCAGGTTTTTTTCTATTCTCTAATGTTA
>NW_011252696.1:0-467 GCF_000146605.3 Meleagris gallopavo
AGCACACTTGTGTGGGAAAAGGGGACCTGGGGGCACTTGCTGACGGAAGCCATGGCAGTCAGACACAAGCTGCAGCTAGTGATGAGCAGGCAGTTCTTGCAGCCAGCTGACTTCCAAGCATTGCCTTCCTCAAGAGACTACTTGCGTGGCAGCAGAAAGCTGGGAAAATGCTTCTTCCTCATGATTTTTCACTTGTTGATACTTTCTGTAGGGTTCCTGTCCAAAAGGAGGACTCAGGAATCAAGGCAGCTGAAGATTGCAGTGCTGTAAGGGATGTCAAGTAAGCATCCATTTGGAGTGCAGCAAGGGGCAGTGAGAAGTGAACTGTGCGTTTGTGTTTGGGCTGTCCAAGTAGCATCTTTCTGTTTTCTGGGGGTACATGGGCTTACTGGACAATACTTCTGCTGCCTGCTGGTGTCTGTGAAATCAACACATGATCTGTTGTTGTAGGGACAAAACCTGTACAT
>NW_011252697.1:0-422 GCF_000146605.3 Meleagris gallopavo
TCAAATGTAACATCCGTACCTGGCTTTGGCACTGAGTTGACGAGAGCCTCGGGAACTTGGTTAGTAATCAGTTCCACACACTCGCCAGGGAAAATCCCACCTGTAACAAGAACAGAAAGAGAGGCCAACTATTGCATGCAGCATTTCCCAGGTCTGAACTGTTAAACCAAAAGCAACATAACATTTCCTTGGAACATGCTTGCCTGGCGCTCCGTAAGACTACCCAGCAGACAATGGCCTGCATAAAGGTAATAATAATTTTCTAACATTTGTCAGCCTAAGGCAAGGTCCGTCTGGCGACTGACACAGGGAAACCGTTTTAACGTTGCAGAAGCCATCCTGTGCAGGCAGAGCAGCTCTAAGCTGAGATTCCTGCCTTTACTGAAGTGGCATGCTCAAGTCTGAAGCTGGTGCCTACCTGG
>NW_011252698.1:0-518 GCF_000146605.3 Meleagris gallopavo
GGGTTCCCCCAGAGCTCTGAATTGCGCTTCATGGTGCCCAGAAGGCTGCCTATCCTCTTGGTTCTGTGTCTTGCTTGTCTCTGGTCTTGCACTGTTTTCACTATTACATTCTCTTGTCCTCCGATTTTTGTGTTCCTTGCCCCATTCTCTTGGCCTAATGACCCCTTGGCTTTGTGTTGCCACATTCATGTCGGCATTCAGTTTTGGCGTTCCCTGCCGTATTGTCTGGGCCGTCATCCTTGGCATTTCCTTCCATGTTCTCTTGGCCCTTGCCTTTGCCTGGGCATTCCCTTGCCCTCCTGTTTTTGTGGAACCCGCACCTGGGGCGGGGTGCAGCCCTGCGAGCCCAGCTGGGGGCAGTTTGGCTGTGGAGTGGGGCAGAGGCAGGCTCCACCCCTCCCTGATCCCATTGAAGGGCTGGGAAGAGTAGGGGCAGCATCTGAACCTGGGGAGTGCTTCCTTTGGAGTATGCCTTGTTCTTGGTGATGGAGTGAGTGTATTTTTTTTTTATTTTTTTT
>NW_011252699.1:0-416 GCF_000146605.3 Meleagris gallopavo
AAGCAAAGGAGCAACTGAAAGCAAAGCCAACAAACATACTCTGAACAGGAAAGGAATGCTTGCAGCAAGGAACAAGATCACGCAAAGAAAGCAGCAGGAAAGACAAAGAATACACAAATAGGAAACAAAGACAATGCAAAGCAAACAAAAAAATCACTACAGAAAAAAATAAAATAAAAAAAGAACAAAACAAAACAAGGAATGAAAACGAAGCAAAGTAAAGCGAGGATGAGAAATACAAGAGGAAAGCCAATGAATTCAATACACTAGCATGGCAAAGCAAAGAATCCTAGCAAAGTAAAGAGAGAACAAAGCTCACCAGTGCTTAACAATGGAAAGAAAGAACCAAAATTTAACAGCAGTGCAAGGCCAGCATAACTAACAAAAAACAAAGAGCAAACCAAAGCCAGGAAAAA
>NW_011252700.1:0-524 GCF_000146605.3 Meleagris gallopavo
ATGGAGTCAAATTCTGCCATGTTCAGATGTATAGTTAGATCCATTGCCTTTAGTGAACTCAGGAAATAATTTGACCCTTTTATTTAAAATTAATTGAATTTCACCTTAGTACAAAACCTTACAAAGTCACGAGTACTTTGAAGTCAGGTGCTGCCTTGATGAAATAGCTATTATTTATATTCATGTGTTCAGAAACTCCTGATAATGAATCCTCACTCTTGTATCACTTTAGATAAATTGTGTTTGTAACTTAACATAAGCAAATGTTGATAAGTTATATCGAAATACAAAGATTAGCATATTGTAAATTGTTAGAAGTCATTAATATCTAATAGCACGGATGTAGACACAATGATAACTTAATTAATATTAGGCAACATATTTGGTCAAATAAATAAACTACTCTACTAATAAGAAAACTTTATACCTTGTCATTTTACTTTCCCCCTTTCGTAAAGATAAACTGACATCCAGTAAAGACTATCATTGCAGGACATGATATCAGGTTACAAATAAAAAGTAAA
>NW_011252701.1:0-331 GCF_000146605.3 Meleagris gallopavo
ACTGCCCTGCATCCGGGCCTCTTGCACAAACCTGTGCTCCTTGCTCGGAGCACATGGCTGCACTCTGTGCACCATGTTGCTTACCACCAGAGAAGGCTCAGGTACCCAACAACATTTTGGCTTCCATCTTGTCTGAGAACTGCTCATTATGCACAGCCCTCATCTTTGCTTTGGTGAGGTGGGGACTGCCATTGCTTCCTCAGTCCCACAGACCCCTTCCCTACTCCTACCACTGCCACTGGGAGGATCAGGTTCTGGACCGACCCTCGAGGACCCAAACCAATCCACCGAGTCTTTGGGTTCCGTGACGAGATGAGTCCCACGAGTTCCG
>NW_011252702.1:0-519 GCF_000146605.3 Meleagris gallopavo
GGTCAAAATATTCTTTCTCACCCTTCGCTTCCCTTTCCTGCACTTGAAGCAGCAACCCGCTGATCATCGGGGGCTCAGTTTGCCATCAGAGATTGTCAGTGGTCATCTGAAGGCTTTGTTGGCTGTCAGAGGGCTCCACTGATCACCAGAGATCTTCACTGACTGTCAGAGGGCTTCTTGAATCAACAGAGGGTGTCATGGGTCATCAGAGAGGAGATTTGAGGTGCCTAAGGGAGGGGATTTGGGGACTCCATGTTGGGTGGTGACGGAGGGGAACTGGGACTGAAGGAGGAGGGCTGAAGCAGATCCGAAAAGGGGGGGGCAATTGGCTGTGATAAGGGAGGGGGTAACAGGAGAGTGACCTGGAGACATCGTGTGTGCGGAGGGGGACCAGAGGGTGAAGGGTTTGGCAGGAACTGGAAAGAGGAATTGGGAGAGAGCAGAGGGAGGGTACTGGGGCTGCTTGGCAGCATGTGGGGAGCTCCGATCCTTCAGGTATTTTGGAGGAGGCAGCACAGG
>NW_011252703.1:0-440 GCF_000146605.3 Meleagris gallopavo
CGTACTTCATTTAGATGTATTTTTGGAACAAGCTGAAAAAGAGGGCAACCAGCAAATCAAGCTGGTGGCTGCACACGGCTGAGCTGGCTGTGCCAGACGGAAGGGACTTTCAGTGCATTTGCCCGCTGGGATTCTCTCCCTTGCAGGTGACGCTGATCAAGCCCCGGGCAGCACGGGGCTGGAGCCGAGAGCTCGGTCCATCCGCAGGTGTCGGCAGCGTGCGCTACAGCTTTTTCCTGGCTGGGGTGCGAGGCCGAAAAGGCGTGGAGGGCGTGGCTCCGGGCCAGCCAGCAGATGTCACAGCGCAGATGACATCACCCGGAGCCCCGTGCTGTCACAATGCACTGCCGTGACGACGCCGGGCCCTCCCCAACGGACAGCTGGCCGCTGGCTCCAGGCGCCTCATTCGTGAGCTGCGCTGCCCGCAGCCGCTCGCCGTG
>NW_011252704.1:0-475 GCF_000146605.3 Meleagris gallopavo
TGAGGTTCCGGGGCATGCCGGGAAATGCACATTCCACTTCCTTGCTGTTTCCACAGAGACCAACACATCTCTCCGGGCAGTTGTTACGGCACTTGGGAGCACCGCAGCTCTGCTGCCACCTGTTGGACACAATACAGTCATGAAGGCACTGCCCTGCATCCGGGCCTCTTGCACAAACCTGTGCTCCTTGCTCGGAGCACATGGCTGCACTCTGTGCACGATGTTGCTTACCACCAGAGAAGGCTCAGCTACCCAACACCATTTTTGCTTCCATCTTGTCTGAGAACTGCTCATTATGCACAGCCCTCATCTTTGCTTTGCTTTGGTGAGGTGGGGACTGCCATTGCTTCCTCAGTCCCACACACCCCCTTCCCATCCCACACTGCCATGGCAGATCAGGTTCTGGACCACCTGACGGACCCAAACAGCCAGGAGTCTTTGGGTCCTGACAAGATGAGTCCCAGAGTTCCGAGGG
>NW_011252705.1:0-340 GCF_000146605.3 Meleagris gallopavo
GACTGAGAATCAGGACAGCAGATCTTGGTGGGATAGGGACAGAAAACAGTCACTCATTGAAACAGCAGCCTGGAGAGAAGGAAAAAAAGCTTTTCAAGCACTGAACAGATTGCCCAGAAAGAGCACGCAGCCTCCTCCTTGGGAGAGGTTGAGGATGAAAAGGGAAAAAGCTCTGAGAAATTTGGTCTCAGGATGCTCGGAGCAGCAGGTTCAGGCACAAATCTCTACAAGTCACCTCCATTCCAAGTGACTGTCTGAGCCCATGAATCCAGCAGCTTCTCAGCTGGAAGCCAGTTCCTTCCAAAAAGAATAGACAACGCTTTCTTTTTCACAGGGGAAA
>NW_011252706.1:0-360 GCF_000146605.3 Meleagris gallopavo
GAAGTTGGGAGGATTGGCTGAAGGCTGTGCTGCCATTCAGCGAGACCTGGACAGGCTGGAGAGCTGGGCAGTAAGAAACCAGATGAGGTTCAACAAAAGCAAGTGTAGGGTCTTACACCTAGGGAGGAATAATTGCATGCACCAATATAGGCTGGGGGATGAGCTGCTGGAGAGGAGCTCTGCAGAGAGGGACCTGGGCGTCCTGGTGGACGACAGGTTCACCATGAGCCAGCAGTGTGCCCTCGTGGCCAAAAAGGCCAATGGCATTCTGGGGTGCATTAAGAAGAGCGTGTCCAGCAGGTCGAGGGAGGTGATCCTCCCCCTCTGCTCTGCCCGTCGGTAAGGGCCTCCATCTGGAGG
>NW_011252707.1:0-343 GCF_000146605.3 Meleagris gallopavo
ATAAAAATAAAAATAAAAATAAAAATAAAAATAAAAATAAAAATAAAAGAAAAGAAATTTTCTGGAAGATTTCCTGGCTTTTCTAATTAGATTGCAAACTCTTTGGGAAAGACATTGCTTCTGAGAGTTGTAAGTACGCACTTATTTACAAGGCCAAAATTCCATTAGTCTCCAGGTGCTGCTGTAATACAGACAGTAATTTTTAATGCACATAAAGGATCCAGAACTTGTAAAATACGTATAGCATTCTCAATGCTTGCAAGCTATTTGGAAAAAGGGAAGTGAAAAATAGAATGTTCTTAACAAAATTACTTTCAGCTGTTTCTGATTATTATTCTTCTTC
>NW_011252708.1:0-549 GCF_000146605.3 Meleagris gallopavo
TTTGGGGGGAAGAAGTGGCTGTTTTGGGAGAAAGTGTCCTAGTTTGGGGAGAAAGTGTCATAGTGCGGAGTGTGGTGTAGTAGATTAGGGGGAATTGGGAGGTATTCCTAAGAGAACTGTCATTTCTGGGTGAAAAGGTCTTATGTGGGGGGGAAAAGGTGAGGAATGTGTGAGAAAGCTGGTGTTTCTGGGAGTAAATGCCATCTTTTGGGGGCTAGCAATGGTCTTTCTGGTGGGATGTGCCACATCTTTGTGAGGCAATCGGTGTTTGTGAGGGCCAATGGCATATATTCTGGATCGAAATGGTCTTTCCGCAGTAAAATGCCAAAAGTCTGGGAGTAAGTGTCATGATGAGGAATGTAATGGAGTGTAATTGGGGAGGAACTGGGGAGGAATTTCTCGGAGTCGTGGTCTTTGTGGGTGGCATATGTCCCATTTAGGGAAGGAAAGGAGTATTTCTTAGCAGGAACTGCCATAGCATTTAGGGAAAATGTCCTATCCTTGGGAGAGAAGTGGTATTAGTGGGAGAAGATGTCCTATTCTTGGTTG
>NW_011252709.1:0-522 GCF_000146605.3 Meleagris gallopavo
GCTTGCATCCTGTGCAAGAAGGTGGCACTAGTGCCTAATTCACCTAAGTGCGATTTTGGCTTCCTTGAGTATCTTGCTACTACTGCTTTTAAGTTGTTTAGAATAATCTTAGTGTTTGAGGAGATAATGGGTTTTTGGTTGTTATTGTTGTTTAGGAGTTTATTGTTCCCGTGCATCTTATGGCATGTATTTCTCAAAGCTTTTAGTCATTATTTTACCATTTTATTTATCATCATTTATTAATCACTTTGTCATAATTTGATCATACCTATAACTTTTGCTTTTTTATTATTATTCTATAATTGTGAATGTAGTCAGTTTTTCAAGAGAGAAGCAAATTCCTGAAGCAGTACACAAAAATGTCCTCTCCCTATCTATCACACATGGCAAGGAAATAATAAATGAGTGAATCAGAACATAGAAGCTGAAGGTTATACTATGACAGGCCTCACATCAAAGTCTAGATTCTGACCACCTGCTTTAGTCACTGAAGTCACGGTTAGTGACTTCACTCCAGAGGTG
>NW_011252710.1:0-463 GCF_000146605.3 Meleagris gallopavo
CATCCACAGCTAGATCAAGTTGCTCAGAGTCTGAGCCAGGCTCACCTTGAAAGGGCCAGCACATCCACCATGTCTCTGGCAACCTGTGCCACTGCCTCAGCACCCTCACTGTACAAGACATTGTCCTTAGATTTCACCTCCATTTTCCCTTGTTCTTTCCTTTAGGTATTGAAAGGCTGTTAGCAGGTTCCCTTGGAGCCTTCACTTCTCCAGGAGGGGAGGCTGAACAGCCCAGCTCTCCTTGCTTACAGGAGAGGGGTTCCATCCTTGGGTTCGTGTTTGTGGCTGTACTCTGGAAGCACTCGCACAGCTCCATGTCTCCCTGCACTGAGGACTCCACATCTGGACGCAGCAGTGCAGGTGAGGCATCACCAGCGCAGAGCAGAGGGATGGGGAGTCTCCTCCCTTCGCCTGCTGACTGCGCATCTTTGGATGCAGCCCAGGATACGGTTGGCTTTCTGGG
>NW_011252711.1:0-506 GCF_000146605.3 Meleagris gallopavo
CACTAAGCGCGTTACCTTATCTTGTCACAGAATGAAATCAGGGTTGTCAGACAGGATCTACCATTCATAAACCCACGCTGATTGGGCCTCATCCCCCAGTTTACCATTAGCTGGTCCGTGAGGCCTCCCGAGATGATCCGTTCCATGACCTTCCCTGGCACCGAGGTGAGACTACAGGTCTGTAGCTACCAGGATCATCTTTCCAGCCCTTTTTGAAGATGGGTGTCACGTTGGGTGTCACGTTTGCCAGTCCAACGGGCCATTTCCGGTTAGCCAAGACTGCCGAAAGATGATGGAGAGTGGCTTGGCAACCACGTCCGCCAACTCCCTCTGCACTCTAGGGTGCAGTCCATCTGGCCCCATGGACTTGTGAGCGTCCAGCTTTCAGAGCAGGTCCAAAAACCATCTCACCGTGGATTGTGCAGGGCCTATTCTGTTCCCATCCCTTCCTACCAGCACAAGGGAGTAACGAGTGTGCCCGAGGGAGTAACTAGTCTTACTATGAA
>NW_011252712.1:0-491 GCF_000146605.3 Meleagris gallopavo
TGCCCTTAAAATACATATCTGTATAAAATACATATTCTGTAAATACAGAAACCAATTTTGTCTACCAAATATTCTATTTCAGTCTCGTCTCCAGTCATGGAGATTTTCAGTGCTACACTGAGGTTTCCTAGATTTCTGCAGATAAGGACATTCCAACTTCCAGTGTATTCCTCCCCATTCCTGAGGTAACATACTATTTTACAACAAGAGTTTGCAAGTGGCTCTTTCTCAGAGCACTCTGTGAGACACGCGGGGGGATGGCACAGTGGTTTCTTGTTCCAGTACTCATCTATTTTGGCCTGGTGCAAACTGCAATCAATCACAACAATCTAAAATACACTTGAATATAAATATTTATACTGGACAATTGTCCCTTCTCAAATTACTAGGTGACTGTGTCTGCCAGTTCCCTCAAAGCATAGTTGTACACTGAATTCCTCTTGGAGAGCCATAATCAATATCCTCCAGCAAGATGGGAACTTGTCGTTTTT
>NW_011252713.1:0-495 GCF_000146605.3 Meleagris gallopavo
TCTGGAATGTGACTCATTTCAATTCTTGGAGGAGATGGTTTGACATACATGGACCTGGAGGGAGATGAAGGCAGCAAACAAGAGCAAATGCTGTCCATTGATTTATTACAAATTCTGAGCTACTGAGGAACGCGGGGAAGATGGGGAAGTTAGCGATAGTAAAGAGAGGAACCCTAGCACACAGTTCACAAAGTGGGGACAGTCACCACCAGGGATCCAGCAACGTCTTGTTGGTCCGTAGGGAGGCAGCAGGTCGCTCAGCGACGTCTTGTTGACACGCACGGCTGCAGTTCAGTGGAGGAGTTACCCGTTCTTCCTCGGAATTCTTGGGGTTTCTCTCCTCTCCATAGCGTCCTTTGTTTGCCAGGGTCAGCAGCTGCTTCTGTTTGGTTCAGGGGTGACAGTATTTATGCTTGTTCGTTGGGCCACAGCATGTCCACAGTAGATGCCCTTCCATTGGGAAATCAGCAGCTGATCACGCCACGGTCTCATGGT
>NW_011252714.1:0-369 GCF_000146605.3 Meleagris gallopavo
ATTAGCACATAGCCCTATTAATGACAGCCATCCCGCTTGAGATCCTCCAGAAAAGCAGAGCTCACAGCTCTGAAATCAAGCAGGAATCACTCACCCCATTCTAAGGGCTCACCCCACACCCCAAAGGAAGCAGTCTCCAGATTCAGATGCTGCTCTTACACCTAGCAGCCCTTCAGTGCACTTGCCATCCCCCAAAAAGGGAAGACTCACAGCCCTGAAACGAAAAAAAGAAACCACTTACCCCATTCCAAGGACCAATACTCCTCCACACTCTCAAGTGAAGGAAGCAGCTTCCAGGTCCAAATACCTACCAGCCCTTAAGTACGCTCAGGGTTCCCTGCTAAAAAACAGAGAGAGCACCAGCTCCAC
>NW_011252715.1:0-470 GCF_000146605.3 Meleagris gallopavo
TAAGGACACCAAGCTGTGGGCTGCAGTGACACAGCAGAGGGACGGGATGCCATCCACAGAGACCTCAACAGGCTGAGCAGTGGCCACAAATCCAAGTGCAGGATAAGTAGCTGGGATGAGGGAACACCCACCACCAAAACATGCTAGGGGATGAAAGGACTGAGCGTAGTCCTGCTCCATAAGGCCTGGGAGTACTGGTGGGTGGGAGCTGGACACAAGCCAGCAATGGGCCCTTCCAGCCCAGAAAGCCAACCGTATCCTGGGCTGCATCCAAAGATGCGCAGTCAGCGGGCCAAGGGAGGAGATCCCCATCCCTCTGCTCTGCGCTGGTCAGGCCTCACCTGCAGTGCTGCGTCCAGATGTGGAGTCCTCAGTGCAGGGAGACATGGAGCTGTGCGAGTGCATCCAGAGTACAGCCACAAACACGAACCAGGATCGGAACCCCTCTCCTGTAAGCAAGGAGAGCTGGG
>NW_011252716.1:0-479 GCF_000146605.3 Meleagris gallopavo
CTGAAAACGGGAGCTATCGAGATGTACCTTTGGGTCAAGGAAAACCTGAGCAAACTGGATATTTCTAACACCTTAGGCTCATTTGTCCCATGATGAGATGCACCCATGAGTGCTGAGGGAGCTGTCCACTCTTGATCACCAACGTCGGTTGGTGACTGGGAGAAGTGCCTCAAAGACTGGGGGAAGGTGCATCTCACTCCTGTTTAAGAAGACCAAGAAGCAGATGCGAGGGAGCTACTGGAGTGTACGTTTCTAGTCGTATGGAGCTGCTGGAGCAGTGCATCCTGAAAACTGCTTCCTGGCACACAGAGTCTGAAGGTATCGGATGCTGTAATCAGCATGGATTCACCATGGTCTGATCAAGCTGATAAGTGTCTACAATGAAATAGAAAGCCTGGTGGACAGGGAAGAGAACAGGATATATTCTTGCTGGAGTTCAGTAAGGCTTTTGGCACTGTCCTCAATAAGATGGCCATAGT
>NW_011252717.1:0-422 GCF_000146605.3 Meleagris gallopavo
GGAATAGTTTTAAGGGCTACAGATTTAGGAAAGTGAGTCAAAAAAAACCTTGTCTTTTATGTTGTGGTTGCAGTTTTACAAAAGACAGTTGTAAAAAGAAAATGTAAGCGCAGGACAATGTTACAGCAAAGATAAATGCTCCCCAACTGAGAAATTATCTCCATTGAACTCTACTAAACAATTCTCTAGAGGAATGCCTTTAAAAAAGTCCCCTCAAAGAGCCCTGTGTATCCTGAGATAAAAAGCAGAATTCACAGTTCCTAAGCCTATATAAGTTTTTTTCAACCCTAAGGGTGAAATGTGGGTTTGAATCAAGGCACTTGCGAGAGCAGTTGCTGCAAATCTACACCAGATCAACCTCTCCATGATGAAGAACTATATCTTCCTGGGAAAAAAGCATACATGAAATCCTTTGGCAATTT
>NW_011252718.1:0-500 GCF_000146605.3 Meleagris gallopavo
TAATCAGTCAACAACTATGATGAAGGAAAAAGGGATGTTCACTTCCAGTCCCATGTTGATGTTTGCTCGGCCCCATAAGGAATCTAACAGTAAGCACCTTACAACTATTTCTTCTCACATGGACATAGAAAAGGTGAAAGCAGTCCTGAATTTGAGCTAAGAGGCAGTACTTCCTGTAATTGTACATGGAGAAGAGACACTTCTCTGACTTTAAACCTGTTATGCTTATTAGGCTGTCTGGGACTTATGGCTTCTGGTTCTGAAATGTTAATGAGTTAAGCGGATCTCAGGTCTAACTTTTGAGATGAGGGAATATTTGCCCTTCCTGTGGTGCCTATGAACACAGTTAAGGCACAAAGAGGCTCTATTGTATCAAGTAAGACAAGAGGTTGTAAAATTTGGCTAGCATCTTCAGTTCCACCACAGTACTTCCCATGACCTGACTGGATGACTTGCAGTCTGAGCTAGTATGGAGGCCCTCTACTCTAAATCAGGGCCTG
>NW_011252719.1:0-468 GCF_000146605.3 Meleagris gallopavo
AAGATGGAAGCAAAATGGTGTTGGGTACCTGAGCCTTCTCTGGTGGTAAGCAACATGGTGCACAGAGTGCAGCCATGTGCTCCGAGCAAGGAGCACAGGGTTTGTGCAAGAGGCCCGGATGCAGGGCAGTGCCTTCATGACTGTATTGTGTCCAACAGGTGGCAGCAGAGCTGCGGTGCTCCCAAGTGCCGTAACAACTGCACAGAGAGATGTGTTGGTCTCTGTGGAAACAGCAAGGAACTGGAATCTGCGTTTCCCGGAATGCCCCGGAACTCACTTTGCTGACTGGTCATTGTCTGCCCAGCAGGTAAGGCGATGCACACCCGCCAGCGTTTACCCATTCCAGAGCCCCGGGCACAATAGGGTTCCCCCCAGAGCTCTGAATTGCGCTTCATGGTGCCCAGAAGGCTGCCTATCCTCTTTGTTCTGTTCTTGCTTGTCTCTGGTCTTGCACTGTTTTCACTATTA
>NW_011252720.1:0-556 GCF_000146605.3 Meleagris gallopavo
TAAGGTTGGAGCTTTCAAGACCCAGCAGAAATGAGTTGTACAACACCTAAACAGTTCAAATTAAGTTTTTATCTGACTAAAAGGGCTATTCCAGGAAGGAGGAGGATCATCTGGCCTTGCAGTTCTAAAAGGTTAATTACAGGTCATTCTTATTGTTGCACAGCTAATTGCAAATACAGATTGTCAAAGTACAGTATGCCTTTAAAGTATTACATTGTGCCAGAACCTGCAAAGACATTTTTTTAGACAAAAATATGTATTTTATATTCTGTAATATCTAAAGTTATATTTCAGGTGTAATGTTTTGTGTAAAGAAAAAATAGTAATTATATTGTCCTATAGTATTTGATACAAGATATTTAAATTCTCTTGCTGTTTGTATATTTAATGTTTTATACTGTTTTTAATGTACAGACATGTTAAACTAGTGCACTTTTTAATCCCAATGGGAAAAATTAGCAGCTAAAAAGAGGTTGTTGCAATTAGCAAATGTAATATATCTTTGTTCTTTTAACTTAATAGGATTTCTGTTTAAAACTTGTCAGTATTACTGGGA
>NW_011252721.1:0-354 GCF_000146605.3 Meleagris gallopavo
TCCATGAAATGTGGAAAAAGGGTCTGATCACTTGGGAAGAATATAGGAATGTAGTCAGGGCCTGCAGGGATGCGACGAGGAAGGCTAAAGCCCGTCTGGAATTGAATCTGGCTAAAGTGATAAAGGATAATAAAAAAGGCTTCTTCAAGTATGTTAATAGCAAAAGGAAAACTAGGGAGAATGTGGGCCCCTTACTAAGTGAGGGGGGGTCCGTCGTAACGGGGGAGTGCTGAGAAGGCAGAGATACTGAATGCCTTCTTTACTTCTGTCTTCAGTGAAAAGGCTCCCCTGCAGGAATCCCACACCCTGGAGGTTAGGGAGAGGGTCGTGGGGAAGTGGGAGGACTTCCCTTTA
>NW_011252722.1:0-424 GCF_000146605.3 Meleagris gallopavo
TTTTTACACAACTCAGAACAAAGGTATGCAATGATGAGAGGCACTCAAGCTCTGCCCGTAGGATAAAACATGGTATAAAAATAGCTGAAGAGAGGGGGGAAGATGAGGGAAGCAACCATCGGAGGGAAGTCAGAAGAGCTGATCCTTCTGGGATCGGTCAGCAGGCAGAGCCCCTCTTCCCCCAGCAGAGACACCAGCCAGGAGAGAGGTGCACACGCTCAGTTACGCTGAGTGCTGCCCTGGGGACATCTCAGAAATCTCTATGGAGCTGTTCTCTAACTTAGCCTGCCTGTGGCCAGGCTGTGCTACTCGTAATTCCTTGCACATGTGTCATGGTTTTATGGTTTTTTGGTTCTCAGTATTCCGCATCAAAACATCATGTAGTGTACTGGGTAGTTACAGTGTTAATGCTCCAATTCCAGGC
>NW_011252723.1:0-426 GCF_000146605.3 Meleagris gallopavo
AAAGGAGGTTATCAGGAGTAGTCAGCATGGGTTCACCAAGGGGAGGTCGTGCTCAACCAACTTGGTGGCCTTCTATGATGCTGTCACATGCTGGGTGGATGGGGAAGAGCGGTAGATGTAGTCTACCTTGATTTTAGAAAGGCATTTGATACTGTCTCCCACGACATCCTTATAACAAAGCTGAGGAAGTGTGGGATAGATGAGTGGACAGTGAGGTGGGTTGAGAACTGGCTGACTGGCAGAGCGCAGAGGGTCATCGTTGGTGGTGCAGAGTCTGGCTGGAGACCTGTGACCAGTGGTGTTCCCCAGGGTCGTGTGCTGGGTCGTGGTCGTTGTTCAACATCTTCATCAATAGACCTTGATGAGGGGAGTAGCGGCCGACCCTCCAGCAAGTTTGTCTGATGATCAGAAGTTGGGAGGATTGGC
>NW_011252724.1:0-450 GCF_000146605.3 Meleagris gallopavo
ATTGGGAATGGCAATGATTCCCTATGGGACTGAGATGGGAATTGGTCCCCACGGGGCAGGAAAGGGGGATGTTCCCAATAGTGTGGAAATGGGAGTGGGTCCCTATGGGGTGGGAATGGGAGTGGTTTCCTGATCCCAAAAGATCGGGAATGGGGAAACGTTCCCTGGTCCCAACGGGATTGGGGGTGGGAATGGGCCCTGCTCCCTGTAGGGCTGGGAAAGGTCACTGACCCCCAATGGTTGGGATTTGAGGGACCCATTCCCCCCCAAAGGGGGTTCAGGGGAGGCGGGAGGCTCTGCCCCACAGCTCTGCCCCACAGCTCTGCCCCCACCTGCTGTTCTTCTGGCAGCGGGACAGGAAGCGAGCCGAGATGCTCAGGCGGGGTTGAGGATGAAGGTGCTCTCCTCATCCTCGCCTGCGGGCGCCTTCGTCTCCTCCAGGCTTCCCCC
>NW_011252725.1:0-469 GCF_000146605.3 Meleagris gallopavo
CCTGGGGGAGTTGTTTCCGTAGGGCTCTGGATGGGAATTTGATGAGAACCATCCATTTCTGAAAGGAAATGGGGAAAGAAAGACAACAAAATTGACACAGTATTGATTTTAATGGAAACAGACATTTTGGGGGTGATCCCAGGGGGACAAAGCAGAGCGAGAACGTGTCACTATGTGAGGTTGTCCTCAAAATCCCCATTGGAGACCTCTGGAGGACTCCCGGAACCCCTGGGGACCCGTCCTGATCTCAAAGAGACCCTCTGGGACATCTCCAGACCCTTCTGGATGACTCCAGGACCACTCAGACCCACATGAGGACTCTCCGGACCCTACCAGACTCCACTGGGACATCTCCAGATCATCCCAGTGGCTCCTCAGAGCTCCTGGAGCCATCCTGGGAGCTTCCAGATCCTTCAAGGGACCCCCGCGGCCAACCCTGGGGACCCCCGTGAATGCCCCAAACCCTCCT
>NW_011252726.1:0-374 GCF_000146605.3 Meleagris gallopavo
GTCGCCGTCCCTGTTTGCTTGTGGGTGTTGAAAAATAACCTTAAAAAAAAAAGTTTACTCTTTACTCAGCAACTTGAACAGATTTCAACTAATTTTGCAGTTGGGAGGAATGCGCTCAAAGACAGAAATTTTCTTGACTGAGATCATCAGAGCCCTGAGCTGAAGCAATTGTGCAACTGAGAAAAGTATTCAGGCTAATTTCACAAGAATTATTTACTCTTTATGCTATTAATTCACACCTACAAGGAAAAAAAAACCCAAACAACCACAAAAAACAAAAGGTTCAGAGAAACTCTCTGTCTCTCCTGATAACTTCAAGATGCTCATCTGAACTGGAGCCTGAATTTCTCCAGTGAGAAGTGGAGAGTGCTCAT
>NW_011252727.1:0-387 GCF_000146605.3 Meleagris gallopavo
ACTTCCAGGTTTTTGTGCCCCCTCTACTCAGTGATAGTGGGCACTCCACAGCTGTTGCACTGAGCACCTTGGAGCACTGCTGGCAACGGCACCGGTGCAATGTGGGGTGACGACTGAGCCAAGGGGTGTCCAGGGACCCCTGTGCCCTGCTGGGAGCAGCAGTCTCAATTCCCCATTTGCAGGAGCAGTTCCCAAGCCACGTCGTTCAAAACCAGTCGTTACGGTCGAACCGGTACGTAGTCCCTAACCGGAAAACTCGAACCTTTTACGGGGGTTACCCTTTAGGTGGCACCATGAGTGGGGCAAAGTGACCTGGGTCTGTGTATGGGGGCACCCCTGACCGTGAGAGCACTTGGACAGGGCTTGGGGCAGCCCAACCTGGTGGAA
>NW_011252728.1:0-305 GCF_000146605.3 Meleagris gallopavo
AATATTGCAATTTCTGGGTGAAAATGGCGTATTTTGGGGGGAAAATCTCCACTTTCTAGGACAAAATGACCTATTTTCGGAGGGGAAAACTGGTATTTCTGTGAGAAAATGTGGTATTTCTGGCCGAAAACTGCAATTCCTGGCAGAAAATGTCCTATTTTTGGGGGAGAATCCTGGTATTTCTGGTAGGAAACGTTGTGGTTTGGGTTGGAGAAAACCGGTAATTTCTGGGAGTATATTGACCATATTGTTGGGAGACAACTGGTATTTTTGGTGAGAAAATGTATATTTCAGGAAGAAAGGTG
>NW_011252729.1:0-368 GCF_000146605.3 Meleagris gallopavo
AGCACAGACCCCTGGGGGACACCACTGGTTACAGGTCTCCAGCCAGACTCTGCACCACCAACGACGATCCTCTGCGCTCTGCCAGTCAGCCAGTTCTCAACCCACCTCACTGTCCACTCATCTATCCCACACTTCCTCAGCTTTGTTATAAGGATGTCGTGGGAGACAGTATCAAATGCCTTTACTAAAATCAAGGTAGACTACATCTACCGCTCCTTCCCCCATCCACCCAGCATGTGACAGCATCATAGAAGGCCACCAGGTTGGTCGAGCACGACCTCCCCTTGGTGAACCCATGCTGACTACTCCTGATAACCTCCTTTTCTCCCAGTTGTCTGGAGATGGTATCCAGCACAAGCTGTTCCATC
>NW_011252730.1:0-431 GCF_000146605.3 Meleagris gallopavo
CAATCAATCAATCAATCAACAAATCGCGAAACCGGGGACGGGACGGGACGGGGCGGGGCGGGGCGGGGGACGGGGACGGAACACCTAAAGATCGATAAAACGAAAATTAAAAAGGGGAAAAATCGATAAGAAATAAAACACGAGGAATGAATGAATGAATGAATGAATGAATGAATGAATGAATGAATGAATGAATGAATGAATGAATGAATAATAAATGAGCGAGCGAGCCGATAAATAAGCAAGCAAATAAATAAATAAATAACAACAATAAGTAACAATAAAAACAACATTTAAAAACAAAGAAGACAAAATACGACGGGCACGTAAATAAATAAAAATAAAAAAATTAGAAATAGAACAAATAACGGAATTATAAACAAACAGACAAACACGTGGACGCATAACGAAAATAGATAAAGAAATAAAAT
>NW_011252731.1:0-381 GCF_000146605.3 Meleagris gallopavo
ACAGCCTTCCAAGACTCGAAGGGAGCGCATAAGCAGGAGGGGGCAACGACTGTTTAGGAGGGTGGATAGCGATAGGACAAGGGGAAATGGTTTTCAAGTGAGACAGGGGAGGTTTAGGTTGGTTCTTAGGAGGCAGCTTTTCACGCACAGGGTGCTGACGCACTGGAATGTGTGCTTGAGAGTCACTTGCAGGATGATCTGCTCCATGATCCGTGACCAGCACAGAGGTGAGACTGACATGCTGGTAGTTCCCCCGCGTCACACTTTCTATCCTTCCTAAGAGGTGTGCTGTCACCTTTTTCTTCCTCACCACGGACGTTGACCTGACTGCCTCGACTTGTGAAATAGCATGGAGAGTGGCTCGGTGACTGCAGCGGTGAA
>NW_011252732.1:0-458 GCF_000146605.3 Meleagris gallopavo
CTCTCTCAACTTCACTATACCAATATATCAGTCCAACCACTTTAGGATTTACTAACGCTTCCCAAATGAACAGACTTTGAGTAAGTAGGCTGGTACAAATTCAATTTCTTCAGCTGAGTAAAAGAGACTAGCCTCTCAGCACAAAAAATGTTACTCACAATTCGAGGACATCTCATTCTGCTAACAGTTTTTTTCCCCAACTGATCAGCTTTTGTATCAAGAATCACTGAATTGCTTACAAATCTTGACTCACTCTCGTTCTCAAAGCAATGCATTACTATTTCTGGTTCATTCACTCTTCCAGTATCCGTCAGGCACAAGGTGCTGCATAACGTGTGTTAAAGTTCTAAAGTGTTTAAATAACTACATACAGCTTACTTGAAGATAATTAAATCCCAATTGCCATATAAAAGCTCTAAAGGAAAATACGTCAACTTTATTACTAGTAGTAGTTTACT
>NW_011252733.1:0-316 GCF_000146605.3 Meleagris gallopavo
AAGTGTTAATGCTCCAATTCCAGGCACCTATCCCTATACATTACAGAAGTCATGGGATCTGACCCTTCCGGGTGGGGCGGTCTCTTACTGCCTGGCAGTGGGTGCTGGAGGGTGCTTTCCTGGCCGTTCCAAGCTTTTCAGGTTTGAATCGGTATCGGGAACTCTCTCTCTCTCTCCTGTTTTATTGATTTATTAGTCTAAATTTCAATCAGATTGTTATTATATTGTGTTATCTTGCATTCCGATATCATAATTAGTAAAATAAGTTTTCCTCATAGATTGTTGCCGCTTGTTTTTTTTGTTTCCTCCCTTCCTT
>NW_011252734.1:0-362 GCF_000146605.3 Meleagris gallopavo
TGACTGCGCATCTTTGGATGCAGCCCAGGATACGGTTGGCTTTCTGGGCTGGAAGGGCCCACTGCTGGCTTGTGTCCAGCTCCCACCCGACCAGTACTCCCACGGCCTTATGGAGCAGGGACTACGCTCCAGTCCTTTCATCCCCTAGCATGTTTTGGTGGTGGGGTGTCCCCCTCATCCCAGCTACTGACCCTGCTACTTGGATTTGTGCCCACTGCTCAGCCTGTTGAGGTCTCTGTGGATGGGCATCCCGTCCCTCTGCTGTGTCACTGCACCCCACAGCTTGGTGTCCTTAGGGTGCACTCAACCCCCACTGTTGATGTCCCTGATGAAGGGGAAACCCAGATGCTTGTACCAACTGG
>NW_011252735.1:0-505 GCF_000146605.3 Meleagris gallopavo
GAAGGATCACCAGTATCCTAATATACCCAAAAATTCCTTCAACTGCTTCGGTTTCATGGGAACCGGGAACGCTTGGATCTTATCTATGATTGCACTGGGTGACACCTCAGTCTTACCTGACCAGACAACACCCAGGAATTTAACTGATAGCCCTGGTCCTTGTACTTTTTGTGGATTTATAGCCCATCCTTTTTCCTGTAAATAAGTAACTAATGATGGTACTGTCTTCTCTAATGCCTCGGTTGAGTCAGACGTTAGCATCAAATCATTGATGTAGTGGTACATTTTGACAGTAGATCGCTTGTTCCAATTTGCTAAGTCACGTGCTACCAAGTTATGACAAAAAAGTAGGTGAATGCACGTATCCCTGAGGTAGGACTTGAAAAGTCCACTGCCTGCCCTCGCATGTGAATGCGAACTGGTCTTGAGATTCCTTAGCAATTGGAATGCTGAAAAATGCATTTGCTAGATCCAGAACGCAGTGATATGTTTCTATTTCTCTATT
>NW_011252736.1:0-457 GCF_000146605.3 Meleagris gallopavo
CTGTGGATGGTCAGCATGGGGGAGTCGGATCACATCGCAAACCTACCTGCATACAAGCAGCGCACCAACATGGGGTGCATCGTGTTCATTACCTGCTGGACACATCTCACACCACTGACTGGAGGAGCCCAGGCAATCCTTCAACTCCATCAGGCTGCAAAATGAAATCAGAAGAGACGCAGAACATCATTTAAAACACAACAAGGATGCACACAATGCCCTTAAAAAACACCCACCGCATGGATGCAATTAGCACATAGCCCTATGAATGACAGCCATCCAGCTTGAGATCCTCCAGAAAAGCAGAGCTCACAGCTCTGAAAGAAAGCAGGAATCACTCACCCCATTCTAAGGGCTCACCCCACACCCAAACGGAAGCAGTCTCCAGATTCACATGCTGCTCTTACACCTAGCAGCCCTTCAGTGCACTTGCGATCCCCCAAAAGACAAGATCACA
>NW_011252737.1:0-413 GCF_000146605.3 Meleagris gallopavo
ACAGCCTTTCAATACCTAAAGGAAAGAACAAGGGAAAATGGAGGTGAAATCTAAGGAAAATGTCTTGTACAGTGAGGGTGCTGATGCAGTGGCACAGGTTGCCTTTCAAGGTGAGCATGGGTCAGACTCTGAGCAACTTGATCTAGCTGTGGATGGTCAGCATGGGGGAGTCGGATCACATCGCAAACCTACCTGCATACAAGCAGCGCACCAACATGGGGTGCATGATGTTCATTACCTGCTGGACACATCTCACACCACTGACTGGAGGAGCCCCAGGCAAATCCTTCAACTCCATCAGGCTGCAAAATGAAATCAGAAGAGACGCAGAACATAATTTAAAACACAACAAGGATGCACACAATGCCCTTAAAAACACCACCGCATGGATGCAATTAAGCACATGAATTACA
>NW_011252738.1:0-494 GCF_000146605.3 Meleagris gallopavo
GAACTTAACAAAGTTCAGTAAGTCTAAGGGCAAGGTGCTGTACTTGGGTTGGGGCAATACCAGATATGTGTACAGACTGGGAGAATAGCTCTTTCAGAGCAGCCCTAAGAGAAGGACATGGGGGTTCTGATGGACAAAAAGTTCTGTATGAGCCAGCAGTGTGCGCTCACAGCCTGGAAGGCCAACAGCATCCTGGGCTGCATCAACAGAGGGGGGCAGCAGGCAGGGAGGGGATTGTTCCACCTCTGCTTTGCCCTCATGAGGCCCCACCTGAAGACTGCATCCAGGCCTGGGGGCCCAAGTAAAGGAGGGGTGCGGGGCTGTTTGGAGCAGGGCCAGAGGAGGCCACAAAGATGTTCAGCGGGCTGGAGCACCTCTCCTATGAAGACAAGCTGAGGGAGATGGGGGCGGGCAGCACGGAGAAGGGAAGGGCGTCCAGGGGAGACCTCACTGTGACCTTCCAGTACTTGAGGGGAGCTTACAGGTAGGAGGGA
>NW_011252739.1:0-485 GCF_000146605.3 Meleagris gallopavo
TGATTGTAAGGTAGAGGTCATCACACGGAAGCGCACACGGAAACGTTCTGCCAGACTACAACAAGTGCAATGCACTTCGGACGCAGCACAGCGTGCGGGATTCTGCCACTGCACATGGCGGCTAAAGTTCCAGTTTAAAGCCGCTGAGAAATCGGTGTAGCGCTACATCGCGAATGCCGCGTTCTAGCCCTGAGAGCGAAGGCGTGCTATTCCGAAGCCGAGAAGGTGCGAATTCAGCCTGCTGCACTACCTCCGAGCGGGGGTTTTTTCTCCGCCGTCCAGAAAGGATCGCTCCCCACTTTCTGTCACGCTCTCCCTGAGAGCACAACATCTGTCGCTCCTCCAGTTTCCAGGTGCCTTATTAGAGAGGCTTTTCCCTTCCACTCTTTTCCTCTCTGAATGCACAAGTGTAGCAATGGAGAACCACACTAAGACCAATTGTCGCTCGAAATAAAGGCAAGAGACACAACAGTCTTTCCTGCGGA
>NW_011252740.1:0-325 GCF_000146605.3 Meleagris gallopavo
AACTTGGTCCATTTGTTGGCCTCCTCAAATGATGCCCATGACATCGCACACATGGAAAACAGATAACTGTAATATCTTTTGTAGTATCAGTACTGCTCAGAAAAAAATTCTGAAGTTACAAAACATTTGGGTATTCTTTGGCCCTATGAGGTAGAAGACACCTGAGCTGGAATATCACAGTATATTTATCATTATCACTATATCACTACCTCAAAAATACACGTAAATCCTGCATTCAAGCAAGACCTGTTCTTTCACTCAATTTTCTTTGGCATTCCCCCACTGAGATGTAAGTCTACAAAATGGAATATGGCAGACCTTTAAC
>NW_011252741.1:0-500 GCF_000146605.3 Meleagris gallopavo
TGGAGATGTTCAAGATGTCCAGGGCCCCAGGCATCCTGATCTACTGTGTGACAGCCCTGCACACAGCAAGGGAGGTGCAAATGCAGGGTCTTTAGGGTCCTTCCAACCCAAACCACTCTAAAATCCTACAATACTTGTCAGCCTCTTCCAACACGGGATCCTGTGTGCTTAGGTATTCCCTGATCACCTCCTCTTTCACCAACAGCACATCTGCCTTGCACCAACATTTCCCACCTGTCTCTGGCACCTGGGATTCCAAGAAGCCCAGTCCAACTGATGAACAGTGAGGTCAGGAAGGAAACGAGTATCAGAGACTTTTCCATGTCCTGTCTCACCAGGTTCCCTGCCCCATTCTATGCTGGGCCCACATTCCCCCCTAGCCTTCCTTTTGTCACCTACATATTTCTACAAGCCCTTCTTGTCTGTGATATGCCTGGGCACACTCAATTGCAGTTGAATCTAACACTCCTATACTCATCTCAGCAGGTACGCTGGACAAA
>NW_011252742.1:0-542 GCF_000146605.3 Meleagris gallopavo
GATCGAGTCTGTTCTGCCATCTTACCCAGTCACTTGGTACTGAGGGCTTCCTGCAACTCTCCAGTCTCTTGATTGTTTTGAGTAATTTTATAGTCAACACAAATCTTTACCAAATCTTGAAGCAGCTTAAGCTATAGTGGGACAGAGCAGTTTTATTCCTGCTGTTAAAAATGTACTGTTCCTTCAATCTATTGGACATTTTTTTCTTATTCTGCCACTGAAAGCCCTTACATTTTTGTATGCTCTGTCGACTAGATTACAAGCGCTCTTCGTGAACTCAAGTTATCAATCAGACTCAGAAGTCAAGATTCCCTTTTCTTTAGCTATGGTTTGTTCCAACGTGCAGTTTTCATTCTTCCATTTTAGAATCATAGAATCACCAAGGTTGGAAAAGACCTAAAAGACCATCCAGTCCAGTCCAACCGTTCACCTGTTACCAATAGCTCCCACTAAACCATGTCCCTCAACACAACACCCAGTCTTTCCTTGAACACCCCCAGGGTCGGCGACTCCACCACCTCCCTGGGCAGTCCATTCCAGTG
>NW_011252743.1:0-509 GCF_000146605.3 Meleagris gallopavo
GAGGTCCCTTGAGTGCTGCAGCACGCTGGGAAGCATCCAGAGCACACTGGGAATCCTCAGCTGGGCCAGTTCTGCAAAGATCCTGGGCGCATCACCTTCATAGAGGAGGCTCGCACCAAGGGAGCCTTCCCAGAAAGGGAAAAGGGCGGCAAAACACCACAGCAAGATCTGCTGGGGAAGGGAGGGAGGCCCTGAGGCACGGCGGCTCACACTCCCTGGTCTGTTTCGTCCCTCTGATTATTACTGCTGACTGGTAGTTCAGGCCGGCAGCCATGAAGTCGCCGAGAGAAGCCTGTGGGCTGTCAAACGGGACTTTGAGGCACTGGCGTGGTGTCACGGCTCCAGCCCGGTGCAGCCCGGTGCTGTGACTAAGGGGGTGGAGGGACAAACGGAACCCATGAACCAGGAAAGGGGGAAGAGGAGGTAGTGAAAAGGTAGGGAGATGGGCCTAACAACAAAACAGCGGCAACGAGCTCAGGGAGAAAAGTACTACTTTTCTAAAGGAGGAC
>NW_011252744.1:0-459 GCF_000146605.3 Meleagris gallopavo
ACGTTATCCTCTGTGTTGATGATCCTTCGTGCATACCACGGGGCGTATGGCTGCTGTTTTGTAGGCAGGGAGAATGAGGGAGGGCAAAGGCAGTTCTCCTGCAAGTCAGGACGAGGCTGAGAACAGCCAGTGTCCCTGGTGGACAGATAGAGGTTTGGTTTGCTAGTGATCCACTTGGTCAGAACGTGGCTTTTCAAGACGATCCTTAATCCCCCAAGTAGAGCAAGCTAAGCAAGAGGAGTGCATTAAGCTCCATCGGAACGTACAGAGATTTGGCCCAATTCTCCTGAGTTTATGACTGGACTTGGTGAAATCCTAGAATGTCTTGGGATGGAAGGGAATTTAAGGATCATCAAGCTCCAACCCCTGTGCCTCAGGCTGGGCTGCCAGCCTCCACATTTCATGCGGGACTAGACCAGGCTGCCTACGGCCCCATCCAACCTGGCCTTGGTCTCCTCC
>NW_011252745.1:0-494 GCF_000146605.3 Meleagris gallopavo
TGAAGCGTGTCCAGAGAAGGGCAACGAAACAGGTGAGGGGTCTGGAGCACAAGTCTTATGAGGAGTGGCTGGGAGAGCTGGGATTGTTCAGTCTGGAGAAGAGGAGGCTCAGGGGAGACCTCATTGCACTCTACAACTGCCTGAAGGGAGGCTGTGGTGAGGAGGGGCTTGGCCTCTTCTCCCAGGCAACAAACAGGGCCCGAGGAAATGGCCACAAGCTGTACCAGAGGAGGTTTAGGTTAGACATAAGGAAGGACTCTTTGTCTCGGACAGCGGTCAGGCACTGGAATGGCTGCCCAGGGAGGTGGTGGAGTCGCCATCCCTGGCTCTGCTCAAGAGGCATCTGGATGAGGAGCTGTGAGATATGGTTTAGTGCTTGTGGTAGCAGTGTTGATGGAGGGTGTTGGAGTAGATGATCTTGGTGGTCTTTCCAACCTCGTGATTCTCTGATTCTAAAGCTGTAGTCCAGCCCTGGTGCTGCTGTGTGGCACAAA
>NW_011252746.1:0-414 GCF_000146605.3 Meleagris gallopavo
CAGTATCCAGCCCGTGGGAATTCCAAATCTGCATTTTGGGGACCCCCAATCTTCAAATCTACGCCCCCACGACCCACAGAAGCCCTCCAAGCCTTAATCAGCCCCCAGACCCCACTAGGCCCCCACCAGCTCTAGCAGAGGGACCTCAAATGCACTCACAGAGAAGTCCAGTGTCTAACCTATGGGGACCTCAACACAAAGGCCGTCTAGTCCCCCAATCTCTAAATATATCCAGGCCTTATGGGCACCCTGAAACCACAGCTGGACCCCAAATATCCACCGTGTAGAACCCAAATTTGAGCCCCTCTCCCAGAAATTCAGATCCACCCTCATGGACACCCCTTCCCTCCTTCCTCACATACCTACTCCAGAGGCCCACCCCAAACTGAAGCATCCTGTGGACCTCCATGGTTG
>NW_011252747.1:0-443 GCF_000146605.3 Meleagris gallopavo
AAAGCACATCTAGCATCTGTCCATATATTTGAGGTTCTTGTCAAGGCGGTTATTTCAGCCTCCTGAGTGGAGGTCCCCCCAGGAAAAGGTACTTGCTTCAGTTACCTTGTCAGTAGCAGTTACTGCATATCCTGCCTTACTGTTTCCTTGTCTTCACAAAACTCCTTCCATCGATGAATGCAGGAATCCTCAGCATCGTCCAGCAGTTCCTCCTGTAGGTCTGACCAGCTGGCACAGACAGTCTCCGTGCAGTCGCACACTGCTGGCTTGGAGGTAGCTCTGCGTTGTTGTTCTGGGTGTTCGGCAAATTGCTTCCTTCTCTTTGATCAGTTGTGCTTTCTGTTGAGAAACTTGATAGCCATTTAAATCAAGAAATTCAGCAAACTCACAGGCCATTGTACACAGTCCTCTTGTTACTGTGGCATCCACATACTGCAGTAAAG
>NW_011252748.1:0-479 GCF_000146605.3 Meleagris gallopavo
AGGAAGGCTTTTGTTACGTTTTCTCTGTTCTGTGTGCATTCCACTGCTCCTTTTCTGTACCTTTTCTTTGGATAAGATTAGTGGGAGGGCATCAATACTGGGTTTTTCTGAAGAGGAAAAAAAACATGGCACATGAGACGAGCAGCTCTTTCAAGGCAGAGGTGGACTTGTTAAGCTGAGAACTTCAGCTGATGCAGGCAGCTCAGCCAATACAGACCAACTCATGGGACCAGCCAGCTGTCACAAGGTCAGCAAACCGAGCTTGAATGATGGCTTTTCTTTGTTAGAAGGATACAAAAACAGAATGGAAAGGAAACTTCAGCAAATCTTAAGATTCAGGAAGCCTCCACCCAGCTACTCAACCTGAAGTCAGGAACCTCAGGCTTCCTGAGTGCACGACATGTTTTGGAAGCAGCCAGTATGTGCGTAACATGTTCTGGCAAATAATACCCTCTTGTCTCTATTTTTTTTTTTCTTTC
>NW_011252749.1:0-442 GCF_000146605.3 Meleagris gallopavo
TTGGTTGTTTTCCACCTAGAGGACAGGTTACACACACCTACAGCACACAGCTCTCCTGCTGTGTCGTGAGGATCAGAGCGAACCCCATGGCTGTCTGAACTCTTCCAGCCACAGAGGTAAGGTTCCTCAGCACAGCTGGATCCACTCTTAGTCCCAGATGCAATTACTAAGATGCAATTATTTTCTTCTGATTTCTGTTCTATTTCAGCTCAGCGTAGTTTACTCAGCCAGGCTGGTTGTACGTGTGAGCGGACGGACGCTTCGAAGGAGCTGGACGCTCTGCACTCTGACCGATGGCCCAGGAAACCTTACTGCCATAATCAAAGCTATGGTAATGTACATCAACAAAAGCAGAATCAACAAAGGAAGTGTTCTGTTCCAAACTTGGCTTACGCCATATCTGCGAATATCCTGTACAGTGCTTTGTAGCTGTGTTACCGAG
>NW_011252750.1:0-467 GCF_000146605.3 Meleagris gallopavo
CAGGAAAACAAGAGCAAGAGAAGCCTCTGACAAAGCATCCTCGCAGGCTTCCCCTCACGAAATCAAACTAGAAGCCGCTGGAAGTGTCTGCAACACATTGCGGTCCATTGTAGCTTCTCATTCTGAGCAGGAGTTTGGTGCTGAATATTCTGAAACCATCAAACTTCCCAACAACCATTTTCTCTCAGAGGCAGCCACAGCCATCCCAGGTGCCTCTGTCATGGCAGAGCCGGACGGACGGAAGGATGATGCTCATCAGAAGAGCAGAGCCTGGCAACAAGGCAGAGAGAAAAGCTGCCCATGATCCAACCAATGCCAAACACTCTGACGTCTCTCATCTGAGTCACTGCACTGTAAAGGAGAGCATTGAAAAGGCTGTCTCCAAAGTGCAGGAGGAGGAGCAAGAAGAACTGCTGCTTGAGTGTGCCAAATCCATTGTCACTGAAGTAGTTTTAAAAGCAAAGAAA
>NW_011252751.1:0-498 GCF_000146605.3 Meleagris gallopavo
TCCAACCATCTTCTCATTACCACTTCTACCACAAGCTACTAAACCATATCTCGCAGCTCCTCATCCAGACACCTCTTGAACACTGCCAGGGACAGCAACTCAACCACCTCCCTGGGCAGCCATTCCAGTGCCTGACCACTCTCTGAGAGAAAAAGTTTTTCCTCATATCTAACCTAAACCTCCTCTGGTACAACTTGTGGCCATTTCCCCGGGTCCTGTTCGTTGCCTGGGAGAAGAGGCCAAACCTCTTAGAGTCATTAAAGCTGGAAAAGACCTCCACAATCATCTAGTCCAAGAGACAGAGGGAAGCGTGACCTTTTATTGAATAAACCTTCTTGTTGTACATGCCCGGGGCTGCGTGCCATGGCCTGGGCAACCCGAAGGAGCCCGTGGGAAGACACGTCCCAGGCACCGGTGATTGGTGTGAAACACTGATGCCAAGCACATGAGATGTGGGAGGAATGGAACAAGCAGAGGTGCTGGGGCTTGAGTGCTGCT
>NW_011252752.1:0-316 GCF_000146605.3 Meleagris gallopavo
GATCCTACCCTCCCAGCCGAGTTGGATGTTTGTGTCACTCAAGATGGCTTTGGTTGGGGCCTGTGGCAACGCCAGAGTTCTGTTTGGACCCCCATTGGTTTCTGGGCTCAGATCTGGCATGGAGCAGAAGAAAGATACAGTAGGAGAACTGAAAGACAGTTATTGGCTGTCTATTCGGCATTGCAGGCAATAGAGCCAATAACTCAAACGGCTGAAGTTATAGTCAAGAGCACTCTGCCGATTCAGGGGTGGGTAAAAGATCTGACCCACCTTCAGCCAATGGGCAGAACTGCGAGCCGTGTGGATGGTTATAACT
>NW_011252753.1:0-440 GCF_000146605.3 Meleagris gallopavo
GACATCACTTCAACATTTTTCCATACATACTACTTTAGTAGGGCGTTCCTCTGTGGAGGTGGTAATGACGTTGAGAGAAGGAAGAGCATGCAATACAGTGACAAAGCTGAAAAATCTCAAAGGTGGAATCCATGAGAGATAGGCTGCCATTCTCTACTTCTTCCACACCTCTCCAGTTTAGCTGTTGGTGTACATGTATGTACGTGTTGGTATACAGTGTGAAATGTGAAATATCCATTTTGATTCCTTCTTGTTTTGCCCAGTCCTGTACATACTTGCACGAGAAATGGGAGCCATTGTCACTTTGGATGACATCAGGGGTAGATAAATTTTTAAACTTCGGATGTTAATCCTCTAATTGTATTTTGCCCATGTGCTTTCTGATGCTTGGTTGCTCAAGGAAGCCAGAAGCTATTTCCATTTCTGTAAGGTCATACCAG
>NW_011252754.1:0-437 GCF_000146605.3 Meleagris gallopavo
CATCCATTTCTGAAAGGAAATGGGGAAAGAAAGACAACAAAATGGACATAGTATTGATTTGAATGGAAACAGACATTTTGGGGGTGATCCCAGGGGGACAAAGCAGAGCGAGAACGTGTCACTATGTGAGGTTGTCCTCAAAAATCCCCATTGGAGACCTCTGGAGGACTCCCGGGAACCCCTGGGGACCCTCTGATCTCAAAGAGACCCCTCTGGGACATCTCCAGACCCTTCTGGATGACTCCAGGACCACTCAGACCCACATGAGGACTCTCCGGACCCTACCAGACTCCACTGGGACATCTCCAGATCATCCCAGTGGCTCCTCAGAGCTCCTGGAGCCATCCTGGGAGCTTCCAGATCCTTCAAGGGACCCCCGCGGCTAACCTGGGGACCCCCTGAATGCCCCAAACCCTCCTAGGACATCTCCAGGTTTT
>NW_011252755.1:0-443 GCF_000146605.3 Meleagris gallopavo
GTGTGGGGGAGTGAGGCAGGTCCTGCATGCCGTGCAGACAGTTCACGGTAGAGCTGAGACCGAGGAGCTCCAGGCAAACAAAAGAGACTGTAAAGTGCCTGCTGCTTTGCTCCAAGCTCAGACCTGCCAACACGGCAGAGTTCAAGGCTTTCCACTTGGGCCGGAGGAATCCCAGGCATCCGTACAGACTGGTAGGAGCAGTCCTTGAGAGCAGCCCTGCAGAGAAGGACCTGGGGCTCTCGATGGATGAAAAGCTGAACGTGAGCCAGCAGTGCGCTCCTGCAGCTGGGAAAGCAAACGGGGATCCTGGGCTCCATCAGCAGAGGGGTGGCCAGCAGGGACAGGGAGGTAGAATCGTCCCCCTCTGCTCTGCTCTTGTGAGGCCCCATCTGCAGCACTGCGCCCAGGGCTGGAGCCCCCAGCACAAGAAAGACAGGGAGCTG
>NW_011252756.1:0-480 GCF_000146605.3 Meleagris gallopavo
CTCAGTTAGAAGAGAAGAAAAGAAGAGGAGAGAGGTCCAGAGGAGTGGCTCCAAGATCCACAAGAAGCACCCCTAAGTCCAGGGGAGGGGCCCTCAGTAAGACCACGGTCACCGGCGCCACTGAGGGCAACAAGAAGTCCCGAAAGAGTAAGAGGTGAGCAAGATATCGTTACCATTGTTGATCGATCTCTGAAAAATGAATGAAATTCGAAGTCTGAGAAAAGACTTTTTCACGTCACCCAAATGAGCCTATTGCCACTTGGCTACTTCGATGTTGGGGACAATGGGGCCAACAGTGTGTGGCTGGATAGTAGAGAAGCTCGCCAACTGGGTGGCGTTGACTAGGGGACTCAGCCATTTGCAGAGGTATTAGTACATGCCAGAACCAGGGCCTTTTACCCCTCTGGAAGCGGATGTTGTTAGCTGTAAAAGAAAGATACCCTTCAAAGATGATCTGATGCCTGAGAAAAAGAATGGGCT
>NW_011252757.1:0-391 GCF_000146605.3 Meleagris gallopavo
TTCTAATGGCTCTCCAGCCATGGTCTTCTTGCCTATGGTATATCTTTAGGATTATATGAGAGATGAGTAAAAGGGATGGGGGAATCTTAATGTGTATTTAGTACTAGATAATGAAATCTTAGCTCATGCTTCAAATAGTTTTCTCTATGAAAAAATTTCTAACTGCTAACGCTTCAAATATGAAAATACTGTTGCTCTGTGCCTTGAATGCAGTCCTAGTCTGTAGATTTAAATACTAAAATAAATTCTATAAATCATCTGATAGAATTTGTAACTATGAAGCTTCAGTGTGGCTTTGTTTAACCATTGTTTTCAAATTATAAGATTAGAAAAGGGGAAAAATAAAGGGATAACGGACTTGGAATTGTGCTGATGGATATGTCTGCTAAGC
>NW_011252758.1:0-360 GCF_000146605.3 Meleagris gallopavo
CAAAGCAATGGAGGAAAAAAAAAGGAAAAGAAAGAAAAAATACATAGAAGTGAAACAAAGCCCAGAAAAATCTTTTGAAAAGAAGGAAAATGAAAAGGATTACTCTTAGAAAAGAAAAACTAATGGGAAGAAAGGAATGCAAAGAAAAAATGAGAAAATGAAGAAAACAGTGGAAAGCAAAGAGAAAAATGCAGTAAGGAAAAATAAGGGGAAAAAAAGCAAAGAAAACCAATGACATCCAAATCAACATAGAAGACATCTTTAAATTTTTTAATAAAAATATAAGAGAAAAAAAAAAAAAGAACAAGACAACGAACATCCAAAGTAAAAACAAATAACAACACAAACAAACAAAACAAA
>NW_011252759.1:0-464 GCF_000146605.3 Meleagris gallopavo
TTACCCTTTCTTTGCCAGTTGTTTTGCTCCCACTGCTGTAACCACCCCCATAGAGCATTTGCCACCATCCACGAGTCAGTGTAAACATAAAGCATTGGCCACCTCTCCCGTTCAGCAACATCCAAGGCCAGTTGGACAGCCTTTACCTCTGCAAATTGGCTTGATTCTCCTTTTCCTTCAGTGGCCTCTGCAACTTGTTGTGTGGGGGCTCCACACAGCGGCTTTCCATCTGCGGTGTTTCCCCACAATACAACATGATCCATCTGTGAATAGGGCGTATGTCTTCTCATTTTCTGGTAGTTCATTATATGGTGGGGCCTCTTTAGCACGTGATATCTCTTCTGCTGCCGGTGTTCCAAACTTTTTGCCTTCAGGCCAGTCCATGATCACCTCTAGGATTCCTGGACCGGTTGAGATTCCCCATCCCGCGCTCGCTGCGTAATCAGCGCAATCCACTTTACTCC
>NW_011252760.1:0-447 GCF_000146605.3 Meleagris gallopavo
CATCCTTGTTGTGTTTTAAATGATGTTCTGCGTCTCTTCTGATTTCATTTTGCAGCCTGATGGAGTTGAAGGATTGCCTGGGCTCCTCCAGTCAGCGGTGTGAGATCTGTCCAGCAGGTAATGAACATCATGCACCCCATGTTGGTGCGCTGCTTGTATGCAGGTAGGTTTGCGATGTGATCCGACTCCCCCATGCTGACCATCCACAGCTAGATCAAGTTGCTCAGAGTCTGAGCCAGGCTCACCTTGAAAGGGCCAGCACATCCACCATGTCTCTGGCAACCTGTGCCACTGCCTCAGCACCCTCACTGTACCAGACATTTTTCCTTAGATTTCACCTCCATTTTCCCTTGTTCTTTCCTTTAGGTATTGAAAGGCTGTTACCAGGTTCCCTTGGAGCCTTCACTTCTCCAGGAGGCTGAACAGCCAGCTCTCCTTGCTTACAGG
>NW_011252761.1:0-426 GCF_000146605.3 Meleagris gallopavo
AAAATAGACAACTGCTTAACACCTTCTGTGTCTACAGCAGCTATTCCAAAGGCCCATCGATACCCTTTGGGATCCTTAAAATATCCCCTTCTGAGGTAATCAATACCAAGTATGCATGGAGCCCCTGGGCCAGTCACAATAGGGTGCTTTTGCCAGTCTTTACCAGTGAGGCTGATTTCGGCCTCCAACATAGTCAGCTCTTGGGAACCTCCAGTCACCCCATGAATATAAATTGATTTTGTCCCTTGGTGACTCGAGGGCATTAGAGTGCACTGTGCACCAGTATCCACCAGGGCCTTATATTTTCGTGATTCTGATGTGCCAGGCCATCTAATCCACACAGTCCAATAAACTCTATTATCCCTTTCCCCCCCCCTCGGCTGGGGGTCGAGGCCCCGTCCTACTTTGTTACCTTCATTGTCTGCA
>NW_011252762.1:0-470 GCF_000146605.3 Meleagris gallopavo
GTAGATGGGAGAAAATGTCCTGTTGAGGAGTGCCTAGCAGTATTTTTGAGAGAAAAGGGAAGGTACTTGTCAGAAAAGTGCTCTTTCTGGGAGAGAGTAGCATAGTTGGTTGGAAAATGCCACCCATTTGTGAGAAAGCTGCTTTGTTTCCGGGAGAAAATAGCATTCTCTGGGGAGAAGATGTCCTGTTTTGGATGGAAAAGTAGTACTTGTGGGAGAAGCTGTCCAATGTTTGGGCCCAAGGTAGCATTACTGGGAGGTAATGTCATTGTATTGGAGAAGGGTGGTATTTCTTGGGGAGAATGTGTTCTTTTGGAAGCCAACGGTGTACTTTGGGGGAGAAGTGGCTGTTTTGGGAGAAAGTGTCCTAGTTTGGGGAGAAAGTGTCATAGTGCGGAGTGTGGTGTAGTAGATTAGGGGGGAATTGGGAGGTATTCCTAAGAGAACTGTCATTTCTGGGAGAAAAGGTC
>NW_011252763.1:0-411 GCF_000146605.3 Meleagris gallopavo
AATGGGTAAACGCTGGCGGGTGTGCATCGCCCTTACCTGCTGGGCAGACAATGACCAGTCAGCAAAGTGAGGTTCCGGGGCATGCCGGGAAATGCACATTCCACTTCCTTGCTGTTTCCACAGAGACCAACACATCTCTCCGGGCAGTTGTTACGGCACTTGGGAGCACCGCAGCTCTGCTGCCACCTGTTGGACACAATACAGTCATGAAGGCACTGCCCTGCATCCGGGCCTCTTGCACAAACCTGTGCTCCTTGCTCGGAGCACATGGCTGCACTCTGTGCACCATGTTGCTTACCACCAGAGAAGGCTCAGGTACCCAACACCATTTTTGCTTCCATCTTGTCTGAGAACTGCTCATGATGCACAGCCCTCATCTTGTTGTGAGTGGGACTGCCATGCTTCCTCAGT
>NW_011252764.1:0-481 GCF_000146605.3 Meleagris gallopavo
GTCTGCCACCAAAAATCAAAGCGGGGCTCCCCCAAAGGCGGGGGATGTCCTGTCCAGTCCTGCCCACGCTGACCAGGGCGTGGGGTGCCCAGGAGAAGCAGAGCCCCCACCTGAGGCTCACAAACAGGTTGGCAGTTCCTGTCTGTGCCATTCCTGGGTGCCTGCCTGAGCCCTTCTTTGTTGCTGGCTCCAAGTTGGCTTCCTGAGGCACTTCTTGCAAGGAGCCTCTGACTTAGACAGGAGAAGTGCCCGTGTGGCAATCAACATCAATTTGTGGGCAACTTGACATTTCAAAGCATTGCTTTGGAGCCGCTTGCCTTTGGAAGAGGGTGCTCAGCAGTGTTTACTGGCAGAATATCTGGCCTGTGAGCAGAAACTCCAGCTTGGTATGGCAGAAGTCGGGAAGGACACCATCGTAGCTCGTGCAAACCAGGATGCGGGTGGGCACCTCTCTGCTCCATCTTATCTGCTGGCAAGGCCC
>NW_011252765.1:0-475 GCF_000146605.3 Meleagris gallopavo
CAAATACGCTGAGGTGGCCGCGGCCGCATCTGTGAGCCGGCAGACTGGGAAGGCCTGCATATTTGGCACAACGTCCCTCGTCTCCCACTGCCTGAGGAAGGGGGAGGACATCGCCTTTGTCCTGAAGGACATAGGAGTGCTCCTCATCGAGGGAACAGGAGTGCACATGAAGTTCTACTATGACTTCCTGGCGAAGATCAGCGGGAAGGAGAACCTAGAAAAAGTGGTTTTCAAGGTAAGCTGTAGTTTCTGCGTGGCCTGGGCAGTCCCACGAGCCCAGAGCTGCCCGCACACGGCTCACCAGGAGCTGGCCGGCTGCTCGGGCCGTGCGAGTGCTGTGCTGCTGTCAGCTCTCCCCGCCTTGGGCTCCTCGTGTCCCCAGCGCCTCAGCCGTGACGAGGACGTCCCGCATCCTCCCCGTTCCTCCCCTCGCCAGGTCCCCTCGGCTGCTGGACATGCTGGTGTCCCGGGTGGC
>NW_011252766.1:0-387 GCF_000146605.3 Meleagris gallopavo
TCTTTTTCACTCTCCTTGCCAGGTAAAGTTCCATCTGTGCCTTGGCTTTTTAACTTTATAATTAAAATTAGAGGAAACAAGAACTAGAATACTGCTCTGAGAACTCAGCTATTGATATCTAAAGGAGAAAAAATGCCTCGAGCATAAAAGACCATTACATTCTCTAACTAATAAATTGGTAGAGATAAAGAGGCCATCACAATTAAAAATAAAAAAACTGCACATTTGTCACTGAACTTTAGTCAGCAACAGCAAACACTACACTGAGGGAACACATGGTATAAACAGCAGGCAAAAAGAAGTACTGTCAGCTATAACCAGATAGTGAATATAACCCAATTTTTCTATGTTAAGATAAAAAATTTTATAAACGTATCATATTCTACC
>NW_011252767.1:0-491 GCF_000146605.3 Meleagris gallopavo
GAAGCATCAAAACTTGTGGAATGCCATGCATGCATACACACAGTTGTGCTAAGGGGTGTAAGCTTTCTCTCTTGTGTTTATAAAGACTGAATGGAGTCTAGTTGTACCTAGGTACACCCAACAACATCATCTCACCACAGCTACTAGAACCTATTAAAGATTCCTATTGAAGATTAAGGCTGACAGAACCTGCTGGGACTGGTATTTCTGGATGACTGGTACAAAACAGGATCAGTGTTTTCTCAGAAGATTGAGATGAGTCAGGACTGCCTCTGTTTTACTGGATCACCCAACAGCTTTGGCTGAGGAGAATGAGAGCCCATCTGTATTAGGCTAGCTGTGAGCTTCATTCGTACACTTTTCACTTAAGTCGAAAAACTAACCAGCTCTACACCAGCCAGCCAGCCACTGAAGAGAGTTCCCATATGAAGCTGAGGTTACAGAATTGAGCATTTACATGATTAACTATATTTAATAGGAACTTACAGCTT
>NW_011252768.1:0-504 GCF_000146605.3 Meleagris gallopavo
GCAGGAATGAGAGCAGTAACACTTTCTGTAAGTGCAGTGCAGTTGAAGAAGGAGCTAGTTTGGGCTGTAAAAATAGTGCATTTGAGGGATTTTTGCTGAGTTGGGCTAACAGGACGAGGCTTCTATTGGTGACCGGTTTCTGTGACAAGGAAAAATTACACTTTGTTTTAGGGATGGAGCGTGGGATTTGATTGAATCTTACTGAGAAAGGGGGGAACGGAAAGCCTGTGTGGGTACGAACGCTGTGAGCTGTAGTTTGGGTACCTTCATCTGAATAGGGCTGCATGAAAGGGTGTGTTTGATGGAGGAGAGGAGAGGAAAGTGCAGTGCAGTTTGTGTTGGCTGGAGGAAAAGCACAACATTTTTAGAGCGGAAAGGCAAATTTAAGAAACGACGCTTGAAGACGTGAAGGTGGTGGTTGACTGAGCTAAGGTCTTCCTCCAGTCAGATGCTCTTCAAATGTTTCCAGATTTCTCTGTGCAAGAGGCTGATGGCAGAGGCCTT
>NW_011252769.1:0-539 GCF_000146605.3 Meleagris gallopavo
CTGCTTTACGAGAGAAACCGTCCTGGAAAATTACTTGGATATTTCCAACAGTTTGGGGGCTCGTCCAGGATCATTGTCGCCTCTTGAGGGTCCCCCCGCTGCCCTGGACAGGATAGGTGCACCCCCTGTCTGGGTGGTGGGGTGACTCCTTGGGACGGCCGATAGGAAACCGAGGCTGTTAGATAAAGGACGGACTCTGTAAAAGCCAAGGGGCAGGCAGGCACGGGTGCTGGCCACTGCGACCCGGTAACTTCGTGCACGGAGCAAGGTAAGAGAGTTTAATTCTTGCCTTGGGGGTCGGTTGAGACTCTGGAGTGTGTGTGACTGAGACGCACTTCAGTGCGAAGCGAGAGCGGAGTCCCGACCTGCGGCTCCGTTGTCCCGCGAGGGGCACGGCCAGGGGACGGACGGAGCGGCTGTGTTGGTGGAAGGAAGAGTCGTCGGGGAGGGAGCGTGTTGGTGTGCGGCACCTGTGCGCTTGACGACGTGCCAGCAGTGCACCCCTATTGATCCGAGAGATAGGAGTATAGTAGTGCTGA
>NW_011252770.1:0-462 GCF_000146605.3 Meleagris gallopavo
CCAGAGCTTTCTCTTCTCCCACAGAAACAATCCCAGTTCCCTCAACATTTCTTTCTAAGAGAGGTGCTCCAGCCCTCTGATCATCTTCGTGGCCCTTCTCTGGACCTGCTCCAAAAGCTCCACATCATTCCTGTGCTGGAGCCCCAGGCCTGGACGCAGTGCTGCACATGGGGCCGCACCAGAGCCGAGTCGAGGGGGACAATCACCTCCCTACTCCCTGCTGGTCGCTCCTCTTTGAATGCAGCCCAGGATACAGTTGGCCTTCTGGGCTGCAAGTGCACACTACTGGCTTATGTCCAGCTCTTTGTCCACCAGGATCCCCGAGTCCTCCGCAGGGCTGCTCCCAAGGGCTTCTACGCCCAGTTGGTACAAGCATCTGGGTTTCCCCTTCATCAGGGACATCAACAGTGGGGTTGAGTGCACCCTAAGGACACCAAGCTGTGGGGTGCAGTGACACAGCAG
>NW_011252771.1:0-538 GCF_000146605.3 Meleagris gallopavo
CAAAGAATGCTATTTTCTCCCGGAAACAAAGCAGCTTTCTCACACATGGGTGGCATTTTCCAACCAACTATGCTACTCTCTCCCAGAAAGAGCACTTTTCTGACAAGTACCTTCCCTTTTCTCTCAAAAATACTGCTAGGCACTCCTCAAGAGGACATTTTCTCCCATCTACACCCCGTTTTCTCCCCAAAAGGACCCCCTTTTTCACACCAAAAATACCACACTTGCCCTCCAAGAGAAGTCAGTCTTTCCCACAATTGTCCACTTTTCTCCCACGTACTTGTCATTTTCTCCCAGAAATACCACATTTCACTTGGAAATTGGGCCTGTGCTTCCAAAAAGATGATATTTTCTCCCAGGCATACCTGTTTTCTTCAAACTACCGCACGTTTTCTCCCAAAAAGCTAGATGACAAGACCAAATAGGACACTTGCAACCAAGAATAGGACATCTTCTCCCACTAATACCACTTCTCGTCCCAAGGATAGGACATTTTCCCAAATGCTATGGCAGTTCTGCTAAGAATACTCTTCCTTCC
>NW_011252772.1:0-439 GCF_000146605.3 Meleagris gallopavo
GAATTAAAAACAGTATTTAAAAACAGTCTGGAAGTTTTGAGCTAACTATTATAAACATTACTGGGGGGGAGTTGCCAAATAGCTGCTGCAAACAATGTGGGGCGAGAAGAGCCCTGGCACAGGAGGTATCTTTATGCCAATCTGCACACCTGCACAGCAGGCCCTGCTGCCCCTGCTTCACCCCTCCGTGGGAACTGCCCCTGCTGGAGTCTCTTCTGGCCGCAGTGAGCCAGGGCGATTCCCCTCCATCTGCCCGTGCCCTGCTGCTGCCCATCCCCACGGCAATTCACGGCCCTGGGCAGCGCAGGCGAGCTGTGAAACGCCCTCTGCATCCCGCTGCACAAGAACTGCAGGCACAGAGGAGGTCTGGGGCTGGTGGTGGCAGCTGAGGGACACCATTGGGCCATCTGTGGTGCCCCATCCTGCCCCGGAGGTGGGC
>NW_011252773.1:0-492 GCF_000146605.3 Meleagris gallopavo
AACACTTGTGCCCCTTTACACTGGTCATTGTTCTGGTCATCCATCTGTCCTTGCATGGAGATCAGCTCGGAAGGAGGATGGAGGGGAGCATCTTGGAGCCTGCACACGGCATCCTCACATTCCCACAGAGTGGGACAGCTCTGCTTTGTGTCAAGGCCCTGACTCCCTGACGGTTTGTTACATGTATTTTGCTCATGCTGCTCTAATGAACAAGCTTACAGCGTGTTTCCCAGTTCAGAGCACTGTACCCACATTGTTTAGCACATTTAACATCTATTGTAGCTTTGTGAGAAAGTATTTGTTAGGTAATCCGGTAACTATGTTTCTAAAATATGTTACTAATAGGTATATGGTGTTCTTACTTTCCACATCAGCTGTTTCTAAGGATGTGTTACAGCTTAATTCCTTAGGTCAACTGCCCTTATCGATGTTCAGTGCAGAAACAACACTTTCACTTTGTCACAACAGGCAATCATCAGCACAAAGATCTTC
>NW_011252774.1:0-461 GCF_000146605.3 Meleagris gallopavo
AGAGACCTCAACAGGCTGAGCAGTGGGCACAAATCCAAGTGCAGGGTCAGTAGCTGGGATGAGGGAACACCCACCACCAAAACATGCTAGGGGATGAAAGGACTGAGCGTAGTCCTGCTCCATAAGGCCTGGGAGTACTGGTGGGTGGGAGCTGGACACAAGCCAGCAATGGGCCCTTCCAGCCCAGAAAGCCAACCGTATCCTGGGCTGCATCCAAAGATGCGCAGTCAGCGGGCCAAGGGAGGAGATCCCCCATCCCTCTGCTCTGCGCTGGTCAGGCCTCAGCTGCAGTGCTGCGTCCAGATGTGGAGTCCTCAGTGCAGGGAGACATGGAGCTGTGCGAGTGCATCCAGAGTACAGCCACAAACACGACCCGAAGGATGGAACCCCTCTCCTGTAAGCCAAGGAGAGCTGGGCTGTTCAGCCTGGAAAAGTGAAGGCTCCAAGGGAACCTGGTAACA
>NW_011252775.1:0-326 GCF_000146605.3 Meleagris gallopavo
GTGTTTGTGGCTGTACTCTGGATGCACTCGCACAGCTCCATGTCTCCCTGCACTGAGGACTCCACATCTGGACGCAGCACTGCAGGTGAGGCCTGACCAGCGCAGAGCAGAGGGATGGGGATCTCCTCCCTTCGCCCGCTGACTGCACATCTTTGGATGCAGCCCAGGATACGGTTGGCTTTCTGGGCTGGAAGGGCCCATTGACTGGCTTGTGTCCAGCTCCCACCCGACCGAGTACTCCCAGGCCTTATGGAGCAGGACTACGCTCAGTCCTTTCATCCCCTAGCATGTTTTGGTGGTGGGTGTTCCCTCATCCCACGCTACTG
>NW_011252776.1:0-424 GCF_000146605.3 Meleagris gallopavo
AGAAAAATACCATCTTTTTGGAAGCACAGGCCCCAATTTCCAAGTGAAAATGTGGTATTTCTGGGAGAAAAATGACAAGTGCGTGGGAGAAAAGTGGGCAATAGTGGGAAAGACTGACTTCTCTTGGAGGGCAAGTGTGGTATTTTTGGTGTGAAAAGGGGTCCTTTGGGGAGAAAACGGGGTGTAGATGGGAGGAAAATGTCCTCTTGAGGAGTGCCTAGCAGTATTTTTGAGAGAAAAAGGGAAGGTACTTGTCAGAAAAGTGCTCTTTCTGGGAGAGAGTAGCATAGTTGGTTGGAAAATGCCACCCATTTGTGAGAAAGCTGCTTTGTTTCCGGGAGAAAATAGCATTCTTTGGGGAGAAGATGTCCTCTTTTGGATGGAAAAGTAGTATTGTGGAGAAGCTGTCCAATGTTGGCCCAAG
>NW_011252777.1:0-416 GCF_000146605.3 Meleagris gallopavo
GGGGCATTCCGGGAAACGCAGATTCCAGTTCCTTGCTGTTTTCCACCAAGACCAACACATCTCTCCGTGCAGTTGTTACGGCACTTGGGAGCACCGCAGCTCTGCTGCCACCTGTTGGACACAATACAGTCATGAAGGCACTGCCCTGCATCCGGGCCTCTTGCACAAACCTGTGCTCCTTGCTCGGAGCACATGGCTGCACTCTGTGCACCATGTTGCTTACCACCAGAGAAGGCTCAGGTACCCAACACCATTTTGGCTTCCATCTTGTCTGAGAACTGCTCATGATGCACAGCCCTCATCTTTGCTTTGGTGACGGTGGGGAACTGCCATTGCTTCCTCAGTCCCCACACACCCCTTCCCATCCCACGCTGCCATGGGAGATCAGGTTCTGGACCACCTGAGGACCCAAACAT
>NW_011252778.1:0-529 GCF_000146605.3 Meleagris gallopavo
AAGGGGTGACTGCCACTGAGGAAGGACCTCCCTGGAGATCACTCCTTGTGGAAAGATTGCGAGCCTACAACATAGGTAAGCGCTTTCCATTTGTGATCCTCTTGTTGCAATAATCTTACTTGCCTAACTTTCCTGGATAGTTCTTAATTACAACATCTGTGTATTCGTTGATTATACATTAGGTTAAATTATAACGTGGGTGCCAAAAATTAGTCTCCGTATTAAGCTACCTCATCATCTGTTTTCCACTACTTTTTGTTCTTTGCAGTAGGCATCAAAGGTGAGACTGAATTGGAAAGTGAACGTGTGACTACTTTGGAAAATCAACCAACTCCTGGGGAGAAAACTACAGCACAACCTCTGCAGGCTCCTTCTGCATCTGCCTGGGGCACTGGCAGCAGTGCTGAAGATGAGAGTCCAGAAGGCACTCAGGCAGAAGTTAAAATTCAAAATGTGAAAGTAAGAATGAAGGCTTTAACAGAAGCTTTTGTCACTAAATTCAGAGAATTATTCTCAAACCTCCAAGACG
>NW_011252779.1:0-469 GCF_000146605.3 Meleagris gallopavo
AGGGGAGGTTTAGGTTGGTTATTAGGAGGCAGCTTTTCATGCACAGGGTGGTGACGCACTGGAATGTGTGCTTGAGAGTCACTTCCAGGATGATCTGCTCCATGATCCGTGACCAGCACAGAGGTGAGACTGACATGCTGGTAGTTCCCCGCGTCACACTTTCTATCCTTCCTAAGAGGTGTGCTGTCACCTTTTTTCTCCTCAGCAGGGACTTGACCTGACTGCCTCGACTTGTGAAATACCATGGAGAGTGGCTCGGTGACTGCAGCGGTGAATTCCCTCGGAACTCTGGGACTCATCTCGTCAGGACCCAAGGACTCCTGGATGTTTGGGTCCTCAGGTGGTCCAGAACCTGATCTCCCATGGCAGTGTGGGATGGGAAGGGGTCTGTGGGACTGAGGAAGCAATGGCGAGTCCCCACCTCCACCAAACCAAACGATGAGGCTGTGCATCATGAGCAGTTCTCAGA
>NW_011252780.1:0-315 GCF_000146605.3 Meleagris gallopavo
GAGCCCAGTATGATAGAGAGTCCCCGTTGCTTCTTTAAAAACACAAGGACAAAACAAAAAGAGTGGCTGAACAGGAAATAAGGCAGAAAGCAAGATCCTTTAAAACTGTCAGCAGCCAGGGACGGAAAGAAAATCTGAATGTATGCAGAGCACTGTTGACTTGATGTTCACCCAATGTCCTGCTACAGAGAGATAGGCTTTCAAAAGAACCAAAACAAAATAAAAAACCCAACCACCCAAATAACAAAGCGTGCTCCCACCTCTCTGGGTCTGTGCCAGACTGTAAGTTACTTTAAAGGCAAAGCTGGTGCAGAG
>NW_011252781.1:0-479 GCF_000146605.3 Meleagris gallopavo
ATGTTTTAATTTTAAATATGCTTCTTAGTAAAATTTTAATTATGTTGCACACTTTCATGAATGACAAACGTTCTGTCCAGTGAAATCAAAAGCAATCTGAGTGCCACACACGCAGTAATAGATAAATGCAATATGATTACTCTTTATGGATTTGTTCTTAACACAGTCATCAATAGAGTTTAAACCATATAGATTCTTTGCATGTACTGTAACTTCTAATATTAGATACTCCTTTGTATATCTGCAATGCCTCGCAGCAATAAAAATTACCAAAATATAGACAGCCTCCAACCTTTACATCCCTCACAAGACCTTCTCTAGTTAAAAAACCAGCAGGTTCAGGATTGTGCTTCCCTTTGTTGGTGTCTCGCTCCGATTTATAGGAGGGGAGATTAGGTTTCTTTTAATATTGTATACCCGGCGTGAGATTAAGAAACAATGGTTCAATGTTGGTCCGACCAGTTTATATAATCCTAATC
>NW_011252782.1:0-569 GCF_000146605.3 Meleagris gallopavo
CTTCTCTTGGAGGGCAAGTGTGGTATTTTTGTGTGAAAAGGGGTCCTTTGGGGAGAAAACGGGGTGTAGATGGGAGAAAATGTCCTGTTGAGGAGTGCCTAGCAGTATTTTTGAGAGAGAAGGGAAGGTACTTGTCAGAAAAGTGCTCTTTCTGGGAGAGAGTAGCATAGTTGGTTGGAAAATGCCACCCATTTGTGAGAAAGCTGCTTTGTTTCCGGGAGAAAATAGCATTCTCTGGGGAGAAGATGTCCTCTTTTGGATGGAAAAGTAGTACTTGTGGGAGAAGCTGTCCAATGTTTGGGCCCAAGGTAGCATTACTGGGAGGTAATGTCATTGTATTGGAGAAGGGTGGTATTTCTTGGGGAGAATGTGTTCTTTTTGGAAGCCAACGGTGTACTTTGGGGGGAAAAAGCGGCCTTTCTGGGAGAAAGTGTCCTAGTTTGGGAGAAAGTGTCATAGTGCGGAGTGTGGTGTAGCAGGATTAGGGGGGAATTGGGAGGTAGTTCCCTAAGAGAACTGTCATTTCTGGGTGGAAAGGTCTATGTGGGGGGAAAGGTGAGGAATGTGTG
>NW_011252783.1:0-501 GCF_000146605.3 Meleagris gallopavo
GTAACAGAAAGAAAAATGGAAATTGAAGCTGTTATATTGATGAGCAGCATCATACAGAGAGAAAAAAACAAAGCCAACCCGAAAAAAAGAGAACAGGACAGAAAACACAACATGACAGAGGAGACAAATAAATAAACAAAGCGCGGGGAATTATTTTTGCTTTTGGTAGATAGATCTCCACATTGGCTTTTTTTCGCTGGAAAATGCAATGGAATAATATTGTAAAAAAAGACGCTGATGCTTTTGGCATGCATTTGAATGATGGAAGGGGGTTGTTTCATCCCCCCTCTGCTGTTGTTTTTGTTGCTAGCCACGGCCGTGATGAGAGATCAACGGGTGTGTGTATGTGTGTGCTTGTGCTACGGGAATTGATTCAGTTCACACTGCTTATCAACTGTACGCAGCACAGCATGTGTAGCTAAATTTAATTTTAACTGTGTGCAAATCGAATCCATTTGCTCTTTGCTGCCCTGTCTAAGCGTGCTTTCAGATCACTCAGTC
>NW_011252784.1:0-459 GCF_000146605.3 Meleagris gallopavo
CCAGAGACATGGTGGATGTGCTGGCCCTTTCAAGGTGAGCCTGGCTCAGACTCTGAGCAACTTGATCTAGCTGTGGATGGTCAGCATGGGGGAGTCGGATCACATCGCAAACCTACCTGCATACAAGCAGCGCACCAACATGGGGTGCATGATGTTCATTACCTGCTGGACACATCTCACACCACTGATTGGAGGAGCCCAGGCAATCCTTCAACTCCATCAGGCTGCAAAATGAAATCAGAAGAGACGCAGAACATAATTTAAAACACAACGAGGATGCACACAATGCCCTTAAAAAACACCGCGTGGATGCAATTAGCACATAGCCCTATTAATGACAGCCATCCAGCTTGAGATCCTCCAGAAAAGCAGAGCTCACAGCTCTGAAATCAAGCAGGAATCACTCACCCCGATTCTAAGGGCTCACCCACACCCAAGGAAGCAGTCTCCAGATTCACA
>NW_011252785.1:0-337 GCF_000146605.3 Meleagris gallopavo
CCCTAAATGCTATGGCAGTTCTGCTAAGAAATACTCCTTTCCTTCCCTAAATGGGACATATGCACCCACAAAGACCACGACTCCGAGAAATTCCTCCCAGTTCCTCCCAATTACACTCCATTACATTCCTCATCATGACACTTACTCCCAGACTTTTGGCATTTTACTGCGGAAAGACCATTTCGATCCAGAATATATGCCATTGGCCCTCACAAACACCAATTGCCTCACAAAGATGTGGCACATCCACCAGAAAGACCATTTCTAGCCCCAAAGATGGCATTTACTCCAGAAACACCAGCTTTCTCACACATTCCTCACCTTTTCCCCCACCATA
>NW_011252786.1:0-411 GCF_000146605.3 Meleagris gallopavo
TTTTTTGGTCTTTCTGATAGTTCCGTTGGTTTTGGTTTGGTTGGCGGTGGTTGCGGTAGCTCATGGCAATCCCATTTGCTTAATGCAAGAAAGGAGATACCTGAGAAAACAGGAGAGTCTTGAGTGCAAAGAGGGACTGATGGCAGTGCTCTATGGAAGGAATAAGAGGCCGACAGTGGCCGTTGGTGGCTGTGCAGCGATATGAGTCTGTGTCTAAATGGTGGTACTTAAAGCTGTGTGAAGTCCCTGGAGGAGGCCGAACAGTGTGAAGGTGCTTCTACTCATAGCTGTGCAACTCAGGAGTGAAGTGTGTTCATCAGTCTTTCGCACCTGGTAGTCGTTTTGTTTCCTCGTGCAGTCTTTGCTCTGAGCAATGTAGAGCTGTCAGGCAGACTTGGGTCCATTTGCCAC
>NW_011252787.1:0-397 GCF_000146605.3 Meleagris gallopavo
GCTGGCTGGCGGAGCTCATAGTATCGTATTGCTCACTCTTGTCCATCAGATGTAATTTTCACCCAGTCCAAGCATTCCAAAACAATCCCTAAAGGTGGCATTTGTCCCCTGGATTTTCCCTCGTCGCCTTGGCTAAATTGTGCAAGCTCATTGACCGGCTCTTTCTCTCTCCTCTCCTCTCCCCCTCCTGCCTGCTGGCCTGGTGCAGCTTTTGCTCGTGGAAGATCAGAGCAAAGTGACAAGGAACGGCTGCAGATTCAAGGGATTTGTCTACGTTGTTCTGATCTCTTGCCAGGTACGTGCCATGTTTTGTCCCCCACCATGCTTTAGCAGCCCATGTCGCCCCGTCGTTTAGTAACAACAGCCTCATCCAGCTTTGATGGGACACTGGTCCCGT
>NW_011252788.1:0-352 GCF_000146605.3 Meleagris gallopavo
GCCTTTTCTCCATTCCTTTGACCAAAGAATCTAGGCCACAGTTTGCTTTCACCTGGAGGGGCATTCAGTATACCTGGAATCGTTTGCCCCAGGGGTGGAAACATAGCCCAACCATTTGCCATGGGTTGATCCAAGCTGCACTGGAACAGGGAGGTGCTCCTGAGCACTTACAGTATATTGATGACATCATCGTGTGGGGGCAAACACAGCAAAAGGAAGTTTTTTGAGAAAAGGAGAGCAAAATAATCCAGATCCTTCTGCGTGCTGGTTTTCGCTATTAAAGCGAAGCAAAAGTGAAAAGGGCCTGCCCAGGAAAATTTCAGTTCCTAGGTATAAAAGTGGCAAGATGGCC
>NW_011252789.1:0-419 GCF_000146605.3 Meleagris gallopavo
ACGTCGTGGTTTTGTTGTCAGGGCTATTACAGCCCAAAGGTTGTCATAAAGTTCATGTAAAGGAGGATAAAAACACATTTGTGTATGTTCCATACACAAAAGCAAAGAGGAAAGGTGTGAGGGTGTTTCCCCACTGAGAAGTAAGATTTCAGAAAAGGACACCGACAGAGAGCCCAGAGGGATACGGAGGCAAACGTAACAGTAACTGCTACAAACCAATGGTACAGAGAGAGAACTCACTGCCAGGAGTAGCTCACAGTCCAGTGATAAAAAATTCTCAGCACTGGCTGCAAGGTTGTGTTTGAATTAAAAACAGTATTTAAAAAACAGTCTGGAAGTTTTGAGCTAACTATTTTAAATATTATTGGGGGGGTAGTTGCTAAATGCTGCTGCAAACAATGTGGGGGCAGAAGAGCCCT
>NW_011252790.1:0-466 GCF_000146605.3 Meleagris gallopavo
ATCCCAGGCCTAGGAGAGCAGAAGTGCAAGGCCAATAATTCTTTAGTTGTTGACCCATAGACACATAAAATTCATATTCTTTCATATTAGACACTTAACAGCTAGTAGAAAGCCCAACAAATTTAGAGAAATTCATCTAACTTTCAGCCAGACAGCCTTAGAAACAATCTATAAGATCTTTGAGCTGAAACACGAAATCAAACAAAAGCATACTATCGGTGTAATATTGCTTAAATTTGTGATTCAAACCACACTCTTACTGGATTATTTCCACCTTTTAATAGATAAACTTGACATGATATTGAAAGGCAACAAAATTGATTGTAAAATAAAATAAATAGTAAAGATAGCCTTGAGAGCTTCACAACACGAACTTCTTAAATGGACCCCTATCCCTTAATCCCTAATGAGGTCTTTATCATTATTTGTTAGATTACTTCAATTTAGTAAGCTGTAGCTAGCTGTT
>NW_011252791.1:0-330 GCF_000146605.3 Meleagris gallopavo
AAAGAGGTCCTGCAGGCCCCTGTGTGGCAGCCACGGAGCTGTAGCGCGGCTGCATCAGTGTAAAACTGCGGTGTGAAGGTGAGCTGTGGGCCTCCAGTACCCACAGGGAGGGGGATGGTGCATGCTCGGGGTTTGGATGCTTTCTGTGTGTGTTAAGTGACTGTGATAGCACTGCTGGGTCAGCTTGAGTGTATGGAAGACTAAGTGTGACATTCTTTTTGATGGAGTCCTGTGAAAAGAGTCCTATGGAGTCCTTGAGAAGTGACCTTAAGCCTGCGGGCAGTCGTCCAGGAGTTGGGGTAGGGGATGAGGCAAGGAAAGTTGGGCTAA
>NW_011252792.1:0-450 GCF_000146605.3 Meleagris gallopavo
GTAATAGGGAATTTCTGCTTTGAGCCTCCAGGCAGAGGACGAGCAGAGCTGAGAGCTGAGAGCGCTCAGGAGCTTGGAGCAAAGGAGTTAGAGCAGAAAAAAGTAAAGGGGCTAAAAGCTAGGTTAAAAAGTAATTGCACCAAGCTGCCATGGAGAGGGAAGCGGGCGCTTCACAGCTTTTCCACCAGCTCCAAACCCAGCACTTGCTCCTGATAGACAGGAGGAAACCCAAGAGCTCCAGCTCCCCGTTTCACCCAAGCAGACGCAGACACGAGGGGTACAGAGGTCCACAGCACTGCAGTTGGCGACAGAAGCAGACCCAGTCCCCATCACCAGGTTAGTGGTGGGAAAACAGACCAGATTTAAAAGGCTGCTCTGCTCCCTGCCCTGATTCAGCAGCGGTTTACCCAGCTGCAGCCTGTTTACATTTCTAACAAACTTCATCCTGAA
>NW_011252793.1:0-472 GCF_000146605.3 Meleagris gallopavo
ACTGGTAAAAATGGGGGTAATTGAAGGGCGACATACATGGTTCCAACAACCCGTCCCTTAGTAATCCCTGTATTACAGATTTAAGGCCAATACGTCCCTCAAATGGAATTGGATATTGCCTTTGTCTTATAATCTGATATTTTTCTTGTAATTTTACTTTCAAAGGGGTTATTCTTAACCCCCCTCTATTCCCTTCTTTGACCCAGACTACAGGGTCTATTTCTTTCTCATCTGCCTCAGTTAGTATATTCATTGATACAGTAATTCCATCCTGGTAAGTGGCTATTTGAATTCCTATCCAATTAATAATCCAAAATTCAAAAAGTTATTTATTATTTCTTTTATCCTCCTACAATCTTGTATGCTCAAAGGGCATTGCTTTACCCTGGTTGGGCTGGCTCCCATCTTTAACTTAACTTTTATTGGGCTGCATTTTTGGCTCTGCCAGGCTTTCCTGATGCCTGCAATCCTG
>NW_011252794.1:0-503 GCF_000146605.3 Meleagris gallopavo
GAGGGCAAGGGAATGCCCAGGCAAAGGCAAGGGCCAAGAGAACATGGAAGGAAATGCCAAGGATGACGGCCCAGACAATACGGCAGGGAACGCCAAAACTGAATGCCGACATGAATGTGGCAACACAAAGCCAAGGGGTCATTAGGCCAAGAGAATGGGGCAAGGAACACAAAAATCGAGGACAAGAGAATGTAATAGTGAAAACAGTGCAAGACCAGAGACAAGCAAGACACAGAACAAAGAGGATAGGCAGCCTTCTGGGCACCATGAAGCGCAATTCAGAGCTCTGGGGGAACCCTATTGTGCCGGGCTCTGGAATGGGTAAACGCTGGCGGGTGTGCATCGCCCTTACCTGCTGGGCAGACAATGACCAGTCAGCAAAGTGAGGTTCCGGGGCATGCCGGGAAATGGCAGGATTCCAGTTCCTTGCTGTTTCCACAGAGACCAACACATCTCTCCGGGCAGTTGTTACGGCACTTGGGAGCACCGCAGCTCTGCTGCCA
>NW_011252795.1:0-492 GCF_000146605.3 Meleagris gallopavo
CTTGAACACAATAGGAATTCTTACTATTCTCAGCAATCTAGATTGCTGGTTGTGACGGACTGATTTTCCTACTCTGATTCCTTCTTTTGTTCTGTAAGAAATCTTTCGGATTCTTTCTGATTCACAACATATTGATGGGTCAATCTTTTCCTAGTGCATTTCCTACATGCAGCTCCCCAGTAATTCCCTGGACTATCAAATGTCTTGAAATGCACGTTGACATTTGGCATACAGGTTGACAACAACTGCGTTAGGGATAATCCTCTGCCTACATTTCTGGACTAATTGAAATCAAAATGATTGATCTTTATGGCTTAAGTAAGACAGGGTGGAATACGTTGTTGTGCTATATTGATTCTTGCAGCCACTGACTTGAGAATCCCTTGGGTTTGCAAGAGACTGAAAATTTGGCAGGAGGAGTAATCTATTGTCATGACTATGCCACGTTTGGCCTGATGACTGACCTGAAAATGCCATCTCACATCAATTCAG
>NW_011252796.1:0-442 GCF_000146605.3 Meleagris gallopavo
CTGTGCAACCTGTTCCAGCACCTCACCACCCTCTGAGTAAAAAATTTCTTCCTAGCATCTAACCTAAATCTACTCTTTTTTTAGTTTAAAGCCATTCCCCCTTGTACTGTCAGTATCAGACCATGCAAAAAGTCAGTTTCTGCTGCATATAAGCTCCCTTCAAGGCCACAATGGAGGTCTCCTCTGAGCCTTCTCTTCTCCAAGCTAAACAAGAAAAAGTTCCTCAACTTATCTTTATAGAAGTGGTACTCCAGCTCATTGATCATCTCTGTGGCCCTCCTCTGAATGTGCTCTACATCCCTGCTGTACTGGAGGCTCTAGGCTTGGACACTTTACTCCAGCTGGGTCCTCACGAGAGCAGAGTAGAAGGGGACAATCATTTCCATGTCCTTGCTGGCCACTTCTCTGTGAAAGACAAAACTTTTCCTTGTCTCAGAGCTTG
>NW_011252797.1:0-504 GCF_000146605.3 Meleagris gallopavo
TTACATTCTGCTTTTCCTCCCCTTCCCTGTCTGTATCCTTGTTCGCTTGCCTGCCTGCTTCCTCTTAACTTTGCCTTTACTGGCTTTGCTTTGCTCTGTCTTCTTTTATTCTAATTTGGATGTTTTTACTGCTCGTTTTGTTTCACTCATTTCATTATTGCTCTTTTCTTGGCATTATTTTTTTCTTCTTCTCATTTCTCTACTTTTCAAATGATTTTCTTGGTTTCCTTTCCTTTTCATTGATTTCCCTTTTATTCCCTTGCTTTGTCCATTGCTTTGCTTTGCTCTTTTATTTTCCTTTCATACCTTTTCTTTGCGCTGCTCTGCATTCCTTAATGGTTTTCTCTCTTTGCTTTGGTTCCTTTCTGCTTTGCTTTGTCTTTTTTTCTTTATTGTCATTTTATTTATTTATTTCTTCTGTCCTTTGAAAATTTGGGATGGCAGTCCCTTGTTTTTTACTTTCTTTGTAACCCTTTGTTTTGCCATCATGTTGCATTCTATGTC
>NW_011252798.1:0-484 GCF_000146605.3 Meleagris gallopavo
CAAGCAGGGAACAGCCTCAGACCATGCTGCCTGGGAACATGAGCGTGGTAACTTTCTTCTTTCTTTGCAGCTGAAATTGTGCTCTTTCCACTTGGCGATCACCAAGTGGATCCTTCCTTTCCGTGTCTTTTCCTCAATAAAGATCTCATGCATGCCAGCTTCAGATTCCTCCTCTCCATTCCTCCGCGTGAATGCCCCTTCCACTTCATCCACTACAAAGACACGGCATTAGAAACCGTCATGTCTGCTACAAGAGGGCTCCGAGACCTCCTCTTGCAACCATGTCACTCACAAGAGCTTTGGTAGCTAGCACATAGCCTTCGTGACAAGAACTTATCAACGCCTACACTAATAAATTCTTGGCCACTTTGAGGCCCTTCTGCCCATGCTCGCTCGTACAACTTCTCTGGCTCAGCACACACTCCATTTCTTCTCTTCCCAGGCAGGATTCTCTCATGGTTACAACAAACATGGTCACAGAATC
>NW_011252799.1:0-493 GCF_000146605.3 Meleagris gallopavo
ATGCCGAGAACGTGCGAATTCAGCCTCCTGCACTACCTCCGTAGGGAGGTTTTTTCTCCGCAGGCAAGAAAGGATCGCCCCCCACTTTCTGTCACGCTCTCTCTCCCTGGGAGCGAAACAAATGTCGCTCCCCGAACTTCCAACAGCCTTATTAGAGAGGGTTTTGCTCTCCACTCTTTTCCTCCGAGCATGCACAAGCGTAGCCATGGAGAACAACACCAAAAAAGAATTGCCGCTCGAAATGAAGGCAGAGACGTCGTATTCACAGCTAGGCCTAGTGCATTCTGCATGTACCCGAGGCGAAGTGCAAACCGCTCCTCTCCGACGTGCGGACACGAGACCGCTCGCGCGTCGGAGAAAAGCAGCAGGCACAAGTCGCCCGTTCTCGGCAAGTGAGAAACACGAGAGCGCTGCTGACGGCTGAAAGCGGCACTCGGGGAGAAGCGCGATTTCTCGACCAGCGTCGGCAAACTCTCCGGAGCGGTTCAGCGCG
>NW_011252800.1:0-350 GCF_000146605.3 Meleagris gallopavo
AAGAAGGGAAAGGTGTTGCTAGAACTTAATTAGCAAGATGCAAAAGACACCAATTAACACCTATACTTCAAGAAAAGTAAAAATTTTCCTGCATCATACTAAAAATACATTCACAGCAGTTACACATTTAAGTGGCATGCAACTAAATTTGGTGCTAGTATTGATATTAAGTAAAAAAAATCATGTAAAGGAAAAAACAACTTCCCTAGGGTAGCAACCAAGATTCCATTTTATTCGTATGAAATCCATTTCTTCAGCTACTCAGATGAATGATAGGGTAAGTATGGGGAAAAAAAATAAATACTGCAGAAACAGCTAGTAGCTATATAATCTTTTTTTTTATTTATTTT
>NW_011252801.1:0-452 GCF_000146605.3 Meleagris gallopavo
GCAGTGACACAGCAGAGGGACGGGATGCCATCCACAGAGACCTCAACAGGCTGAGCAGTGGCCACAAATCCAAGTGCAGGGTCAGTAGCTGGGATGAGGGAACAGCCACCACCAAAACATGCTAGGGGATGAAAGGACTGAGCGTAGTCCTGCTCCATACGGCCTGGGAGTACTGGTGGGTGGGAGCTGGACACAAGCCAGCAGTGGGCCCTTCCAGCCCAGAAAGCCAACCGTATCCTGGGCTGCATCCAAAGATGCGCAGTCAGCGGGCCAAGGGAGGAGATCCCCCATCCCTCTGCTCTGCGCTGGTGAGGCCTCAGCTGCAGTGCTGCGTCCAGATGTGGAGTCCTCAGTGCAGGGAGACATGGAGCTGTGCGAGTGCATCCAGAGTACAGCCAAATACCCTACCAGCCCTTAAGTACGCTCAGGGTTCCCTGCTAAAAAGAGAGAGA
>NW_011252802.1:0-488 GCF_000146605.3 Meleagris gallopavo
CCCAACACCATTTTGGCTTCCATCTTGTCTGATAACTGCTCATTATGCACAGCCCTCATCTTTGCTTCGCTTTGGTGAGGTGGGGACTGCCATTGCTTCCTCAGTCCTACAGACCCCTTCCCATCCCACACTGCCATGGCAGATCAGGTTCTGGACCACCTGAGGACCCAAACATCCACGAGTCTTTGGGTCCTGACGAGATGAGTCCCAGAGTTCCGAGGGAATTCACCGCTGCAGTCACCGAGCCACTCTCCATGGTATTTCAGAAGTCGAGGCAGTCAGGTCAAGTCCCTGGTGAGGAGAAAAAAGGTGACAGCACACCTCTTAGGAAGGATAGAAAGTGTGACGCGGGCAACTACCAGCATGTCAGTCTCACCTCTGTGCTGGTCACGGATCATGGAGCAGATCATCCTGGAAGTGACTCTCAAGCACACATTCCAGTGCGTCACCACCCTGTGCGTGAAAAGCTGCCTCCTAATAACCAACCT
>NW_011252803.1:0-350 GCF_000146605.3 Meleagris gallopavo
AAACAATCCCAGTTCCCTCAACATTTCTTTCTAAGAGAGGTGATCCAGCCCTCTGATCATCTTCGTGGCCCTTCTCTGGACCTGCTCCAAAAGCTCCACATCATTCCTGTGCTGGAGCCCCAGGCCTGGACGCAGTGCTGCACATGGGGCCGCACCAGAGCCGAGTCGAGGGGGACAATCACCTCCCTCTCCCTGCTGGTCGCTCCTCTTTGAATGCAGCCCAGGATACAGTTGGCCTTCTGGGCTGCAAGTGACACACTACTGGCTTATGTCCAGGCTACGTTTGGTCCACCACGGATCCCCCGAGTCCTCCGCAGGGCTGCTCCAAGGGCTTCTACGCCCAGTTTGAC
>NW_011252804.1:0-322 GCF_000146605.3 Meleagris gallopavo
AAAAGGTGAGTGAGTCTTGCTAATCACTCCCTGATTCTCTAGTTGGTGAATCAGCTTCTGAATGGGGAGCAAGGAATCCCTGTTGGTGCGGTACTGCCGTCTGTGCACCGTTTTTGTAGCAATCGGTACTTGTTGCTCTTTCACTCGTAGCAACCCCACGGCAGATGGATCTTCTGACAGGCCAGGCAAAATAGACAACTGCTTAACACCTTCTGTGTCTACAGCAGCTATTCCAAAGGCCCATCGATACCCTTTGGGTATCCTTAAAAATAATCCCTTCCTGAGGTAATCAATACCAAGTATGCATGGAGCCCCTCGGGCC
>NW_011252805.1:0-521 GCF_000146605.3 Meleagris gallopavo
TTCTAGAAAGTTGAAGCTAGCCAACTGTTTCTCAGACTAGATTCTTCAGTTTGCTATTTTGCTTTATTGTTCTGTTTTACAAATGCTGTATTCTTACATGTGCTGAGAGAGAGAATTTCCCATAACAAAAACAACAATGCATGCTTCCTTGGATTACTTTAATGTTTTCCCGTGAGATTTAAAACATTTAGCTAGGATTTTGTGTAGGCCTTGTTTCTGAAGACCCCAGGAAACAATTTATAAAAAGGGCATTTTATGCCATAAATTTTCTGGTAAATGTTATGATTTACATCCTGTATTATGTTGGGGAAAAACAATAAGTTTATGGGAATAACAGTTCCTCTCAACAATCTTATCTATAAATAAAATAGAAACCTACCAATAAAGGCAGATTCAAAGTTAAATGCCTCTGGGTACATCTTTCAATTACCTTTCCTAAGTGAGGAAATTAATATGCTAATGTCATCAGTCTGGTAGCACTTGCTTGTTTCTCTCCTGAGAGCTTAACCTCTTTCTTGTTG
>NW_011252806.1:0-465 GCF_000146605.3 Meleagris gallopavo
CTGACAGAGGTGACACCGCAGTCCCACAGCCTTCCAGCGCTCCATGCTGAAGGAGAACCTCCTGCCCCAGCAAGTCTGCTGAGCACCCTGGGTTCTCTCTGCATCCCCTGCACCACGCCGTGCTGCCCGGTGAGTCCAGCGCAGCTCTCAGGACCTGGGGGACTGCAGAACGCGGCCAGCAGTGAGCTGAGCTCGTTCCTCAAGCCCTGGTCCGGGCCGTGCTCTCCTCACAGCCCATCCGCCGAGCCCAGGCGGACGAGCTGCTGCTCGGTGCTTCCTCGGAGGAGAAAGCTGTCAGCGATGTCACTGCAGGAGCCGGGACACAGAGAACTGGACAGAGATGTGCGCCTGGCTTTAAAGAGTGCCGGGACCTGGGAAGCAGCCTGGAGAAAGCCGTTCTGGGAAGCCAGAGACAGCGCGAGTCTCAACGCAGCTCCGCAAGAGCGGTGCTGTTCAATGGCGTCG
>NW_011252807.1:0-331 GCF_000146605.3 Meleagris gallopavo
CGGGGCGGGGACGGGGACGGAACACCTAAAGATCGATAAAACGAAAATTAAAAAGGGGAAAAAATCGATAAGAAATAAAACACGAGGAATGAATGAATGAATGAATGAATGAATGAATGAATGAATGAATGAATGAATGAATGAATGAATAAATAAATAAATGAGCGAGCGAGCGAGCGAGCGAGCCGATAAATAAGCAAGCAAATAAATAAATAAATAAACAACAATAAGTAACAATAAAAACAACATTTAAAAAACAAAGAGAAGACAAATAACGCGGGCACGTAAAATAAAATAAAAAAATAAAAAAAATTAGAAATAGAACAAATAA
>NW_011252808.1:0-514 GCF_000146605.3 Meleagris gallopavo
AGCTGTGGAGTACAAGGTCTGATTACTAATTTTCACTTTTTAAAGTTTTGATATGAATGTGGAGTTCCCTGTAGAATGTTCAAGCAAATGAAGTTATTTAACACTCATCTACCATCTTTCTATGTAGCTACTAACAGTTTATCCAATAAAGTTTACTTGCTAATAAGCATCAAGATATTTGTATTTAAATTTCAAGATGAGCTTTTGCTACTAAATGAGAAAATTATTTGTAATGCTTCATTTAATGGAAATGAATCAGTTAGATGCATTCAGGATAATAAGAGCATAGCAATTACAGAAGCTGTACTGGAATGTGTTGGTTTTTTTCTTTCTTACAACTTAATCTGAACATTCCTTCCTCAGATAGATTTGCAATTACATTGCATTTGTTGTTGATACATTACATGTGTGCAAACATTATTTTGGTTAGTTCTTATCAGTTAAACTTAGCAGCTGGCAGAATTTCCAATCTTGATATGCAAAGAGTGGTATTGTTGCTAATACTTTCTTCAAG
>NW_011252809.1:0-453 GCF_000146605.3 Meleagris gallopavo
TGGGTAAACGCTGGCGGGTGTGCATCGCCCTTACCTGCTGGGCAGGACAATGACCAGTCAGCAAAGTGAGGTTCCGGGGCATGCCGGGAAATGCAGATTCCAGTTCCTTGCTGTTTCCACCGAGACCAACACATCTCTCCGTGCAGTTGTTACGGCACTTGGGAGCACCGCAGCTCTGCTGCCACCTGTTGGACACAATACAGTCATGAAGGCACTGCCCTGCATCCGGGCCTCTTGCACAAACCTGTGCTCCTTGCTCGGAGCACATGGCTGCACTCTGTGCACCATGTTGCTTACCACCAGAGAAGGCTCAGCTACCCAACACCATTTTGGCTTCCATCTTGTCTGAGAACTGCTCATGATGCACAGCCCTCATCTTTGCTTTGGTTGGTGAGTTGGGACTGCCATTGCTTCCTCAGTCCCACAGGAGCCCCTTCCCATCCCACACTGCCA
>NW_011252810.1:0-482 GCF_000146605.3 Meleagris gallopavo
CAGTCAGCAAAGTGAGGTTCCGGGGCATGCCGGGAAATGCACATTCCACTTCCTTGCTGTTTCCACAGAGACCAACACATCTCTCCGTGCAGTTGTTACGGCACTTGGGAGCACCGCAGCTCTGCTGCCACCTGTTGGACACAATACAGTCATGAAGGCACTGCCCTGCATCCGTGCCTCTTGCACAAACCTGTGCTCCTTGCTCGGAGCACATGGCTGCACTCTGTGCACGATGTTGCTTACCACCAGAGAAGGCTCAGGTACCCAACACCATTTTTTGCTTCCATCTTGTCCGAGAACTGCTCATTATGCACAGCCCTCATCTTTGCTTTGGTGAGGTGGGGACTGCCATTGCTTCCTCAGTCCCACAGACCCCTTCCCATCCCACACTGCCATGGGAGATCAGGTTCTGGACCACCTGAGGACCCAAACATCCAGGAGTCCTTGGGGTCCTGACGAGATGAGTCCCAGAGTTCCGAAGG
>NW_011252811.1:0-481 GCF_000146605.3 Meleagris gallopavo
AAGGGGAAATGGTTTTCAAGTGAGACAGGGGAGGTTTAGGTTGGTTATTAGGAGGCAGCTTTTCACGCACAGGGTGGTGACGCACTGGAATGTGTGCTTGAGAGTCACTTCCAGGATGATCTGCTCCATGATCCGTGACCAGCACAGAGGTGAGACTGACATGCTGGTAGTTGCCCGCGTCACACTTTTCTATCCTTCCTAAGAGGTGTGCTGTCACCTTTTTTCTCCTCACCAGGGACTTGACCTGACTGCCTCGACTTGTGAAATACCATGGAGAGTGGCTCGGTGACTGCAGCGGTGAATTCCCTCGGAACTCTGGGACTCATCTCGTCAGGACCCAAGGACTCCTGGATGTTTGGGTCCTCAGGTGGTCCAGACCTGATCTGCCATGGCAGTGTGGATGGGAAGGGTGTGTGGGACTGAGGAAGCAATGGCAGTCCCACTCACAAGCAAAGATGAGGGCTGTGCATCATGAGCAGTT
>NW_011252812.1:0-426 GCF_000146605.3 Meleagris gallopavo
ATTCTTCTGCCAATCTTGATAGTTAATGCAGATCTTTGGTGATACTGGTCAGTCTTTGTACAGGTTTTGTTGCAGCTGCTTAGTGTGTGTTAATGCGTGCCCATGTTTGGGGTCAAACAGTGGTAGCTGGGGAGTAGGTGCCCAGTAGGCATTTCACAGTGGATGAAAGGATGTGGCAGAGCAGTGCCAAATTTTCTCCCATGCTTGCTTGGGCACTGCCACTTTTTGATGATAACCTGTGGGTTCCTCTGCCTGTGATGGTGACAGCTGGGTTGGAGCTGAAAGATCCGGTGAGCTTCTGTTGTCTCACTGTGCTCAGGAAATCTGGCTATTGCAGGAAAAGTGTCTCCACACGTTTACAGTGATCTGAAATCCTTCTGCTGTTCCCTCATTTTCATCATCATGTGTAGGCTCAGGAATGGGGCT
>NW_011252813.1:0-468 GCF_000146605.3 Meleagris gallopavo
AAGAGATGTGCATGGACATCCTGGGGTCACTGGATGTCTCTGAGAGAAGGATCTCCAAAGTAAGTCACACTCTGCCCTGCTGTTACTCCTTGCCTTTGCACCACATGCTCTTCATCCCATTCCAACACCCCAGGTCTGTCCTCCTATGTGCTCTGAAGCACATAAAACTCAGGGAAATTCAGAGTCCATCTCTGAGTGGAAGCAGGAATGCTGACATGCTCAACTGCCTCGTTCCCTACAGCTCCTGTGGCCGCGGCTGCTGCTGTACGTGGTGCCAGCCGAGTACACCGGCATGCTTATCCCGGTCTCCCGCTGCATCCATGCCCTGGCTGAGAGAGGGGACCCGATGGTGCGGGACATGGAAGAACTGGATCCCCATTTCCTCAGCTCCATGTTTCAAGGTAGGAGCAGAAACTCCCCTCGTGAGCTCTGCTGAATGCAGAGGGAGCACCCAGAAGGGAGAGCGGA
>NW_011252814.1:0-423 GCF_000146605.3 Meleagris gallopavo
ACCTCTGTATAGAGAGCTTTTATAGATACAATGTTTAAATTAGAAGGGGGAAGGAACAGTGAAATAGATCATACTGTAATTTCAGTAATCAAATGCATTGAAATATGTCATCAAAAGATACTTATGAATCTTAAATCTTAGGATGACTGTCAGATTTCTTTTATCTATGAACAATGACAATCAATTCGAAGATGAAATATACGGTCAAAGCTTCTGTCTCTTTGACAGTCACTCCAATATTTAGACAAAAATCGCTCTCTCACAGATTCATTAGTCAACTCATGCTTTTTACCTTTCCTCTTGTAACTCCTAATATCCTTTGAGAAGCAAAGACAAGTAGAATTGAGTGTTTTTCTCACATAAACAATAAAAGAAAATTTACATGGTGAGTATGCAAAGTCAGAGGAACTTTAGAAACAATCC
>NW_011252815.1:0-466 GCF_000146605.3 Meleagris gallopavo
GAAGTGGCCCGTTCTCGGCAAGCGAGAAACACGAGACCGCTGCTGACGGCTGAAAGCGGCGTTCGGGGAGAAACGCGATTTCTCGGTCAGCAACGGCATAGTCTCCGGAGCGGTTCAGCGCGAATGCCGCTTTCTGAGTGTTAGAACGAAGGAGTGCGATTCCGATGCCGACAAGTGCGAATTCAGCCTCCTGCACTACCTGCGAGTGGGGTTTTTTTCTCCGCAGTCCTGAAAGGATTTCTCCCCACTTTCTGTCACGCTCTCCCTGAGAGCACTACAGCTGTCGCTCCTCGAACTTCCACATGCCTTATTGGAGAGGGTTTTCTCTTCCACTCTTTTCCTCTCTGAATGCAGATGTCTAGCAGTGTCATACCTCACTGGGACGAATTGTGGTTCGAAATAAGGCAGAGACATAGTATTCAGAGGTAGGCGTAGTGCATTCTGCATGTAGCCAAGGCGAAGTGAC
>NW_011252816.1:0-511 GCF_000146605.3 Meleagris gallopavo
GTGTTTTTCTAAGTCTTGGCTATCCTCGCCACTGGAAGACGATGTCAAAATAACCATTCTGTCCTACAGATTCACCCTTTGGATCTCTATAAAAAACCCAACTTAGCAGAATGAAGACCATAAAAGGTGTGCAGACGTATGTGTACATGACAGGCCATGCCAAGAGGCCCAGGGAAGAGGTAAATGAAAGACATTGCCTTGTACTCACTGAGCACTTCTCATACGGTCAGCAGAGGGTTTGGGAGCTCCCTGAAGTTCATTTTGCAGAGGGAGCTCACGCTGCAAATGTCACAGCCATAGCTGTCCTGGCTTAGGTCAGGAATCTGCTCGGAGTCGAATCCATGGCTGGAGAGAAGGACACAACAATGGCAGAGGGGGTTGAAAAAAGAGGAAAACTACAAGTGAAAAGGAATACAAAATACAGTCAAGAAAAGGAAGGGGTTCCTGACTTACAGGAAAAAACAAACACTTAGGTACAACCAAACACCAACGTGAGCCGTGCCAGATGAGA
>NW_011252817.1:0-306 GCF_000146605.3 Meleagris gallopavo
AAAGTGTTGTTTCTGCATTGATCACTGAAAAGGGGCAACTGATCTAAAGAATTAAGCTGTTACATATCTTTTAGAATTAGCTGATGTGGAATGTAAGAATAGCATACACATATTAGTAGCATATTTTAGGAACATAGTTACCAGATTACCTAAGAAATACTTTCTCACGAAGCTGCAATAGAATTTAAGTGTTCTAAAGAATGTGGGTACGGTGTTCTGAACTAGGAAACATACTGTGAAGTTGTTCCTTCGACCGGCAAGAGTGAAATATATTTAACAAACTTCTAAGGAGTCAGGGCCTTGACA
>NW_011252818.1:0-363 GCF_000146605.3 Meleagris gallopavo
CAAGCGAGGATGAGAAATACAAGAGGAAAGACCAATGAATTCAATACAACTAGACATGGCAAAGACAAAGAATCCTAGCAAAGTAAAGAGAGAACAAAGCTCAACCAGTGCTTAACAATGGAAAGAAAGAACCAAAATTTAACAGCAATGCAATGCACCGAATACCAACAATAACCAAAGAGCAAACTAAAGCCAGGAAAAACCAGCAAAAGGAAGAATGAATATGTAAAAAAAAAGCCAAGGAGAGACAAAGCAAAATCACTTGAAATCCTCACAAACAGAGGGGAATAACGTTCAGGAAAGGAAAAAGCAGTTCCAAGAATAGAAACAAAAGGGAAATAAAACAACCCTGGAAAAAAACCC
>NW_011252819.1:0-405 GCF_000146605.3 Meleagris gallopavo
GCAAGTGCACTGAAGGGCTGCTAGGTGTAAGAGCAGCATCTGAATCTGGAGACTGCTTCCTTTGGGTGAGGGGTGAGCCCTTAGAATGGGGTGAGTGATTCCTGCTTGATTTCAGAGCTGTGAGCTCTGCTTTTCTGGAGGATCTCAAGCTGGATGGCTGTAATTCATAGGGCTATGTGCTAATTGCATCCATGCGGTGGGTGTTTTTTAAGGGCATTGTGTGCATCCTTGTTGTGTTTTAAATTATGTTCTGCATTCTCTTCTGATTTCATTTTGCAGCCTGATGGAGTTGAAGGATTGCCTGGGCTCCTCCAGTCAGTGGTTGTGAGATGTGTCCAGCAGGTAATGAACATCACGCATCCCATGTTGGTGCGCTGCTTGTATGCAGGTAGGTTTGCGATGTGA
>NW_011252820.1:0-422 GCF_000146605.3 Meleagris gallopavo
AAGCCAGGAAAAACCAGCAAAAGAAAAGCAAGAGTAAGTAATAAAAAGACAAGAAGAGCAAAGCAGAATCACTTGAAATCCTCACAAACAGAAGGGGAATACGCTCAGGAAAGGAAAAAGCAGTTCCAAGAATAGAAACAAAAGGGAAAATAAAACAACCCTAGGAAAAAAACCCAATGCATTGCAATGCAGAAGGAGCAGGAAACCAAGGCAGAAACCACAGAAAAACAACACGGAAAACAAACCGAGGAAACCAACATCAACCCATGCAGCAGCAGCAGCCTCTGCAGCAACATGAAAATGCAAAAAAATACAAGATCATGGCAAAACACAGATAGACCACCGAGTGTGCAGGAGGCCAAAATCTTGGCATCCGTGCCCGGGAGGAGGAAAGGGTAGCTACTGGGCATGCTGCTGCCTCC
>NW_011252821.1:0-527 GCF_000146605.3 Meleagris gallopavo
ATGGGGTTTTGTTGAACATGCTACTTACTGTTCCAAACTGGCCCCAGAGGGCCAAAAAGGTCTTGACTGTTTTGTTCAATCACATTTAAAGAAACAGAACAACAACATTCTGAATGGGAAAAAGATTTCTATCTTTAGTCTGAGCAGTTAAGCAAGTTGAGAAAATATATCAGGAACAGCCTGTACAAATCAGAATGGAAATAATCCTGAAGGGGACTGCTCCCCAAGAAGGAATTGCACAAAAACACACCATCCAGAAATTAGATGAAAAGACATAGTAAAGCTTTCAAATTTTAGATGCATATAAACACGTATCTTTAGCATTACAGCTACTTTTAAGCCTTCACCAATTGAAATGTACCTTACTGAGGCATACCAATAGAAAACATTTGGTTTACAGATGCCTCAGTCAATAGGGAAAATGGCAAAGAGCAATATAAAGCTGCTGCATTGGATATTACCATTGGGAAGCAAGTAATAGAAGAATGTGAAGGTAGCACACAAATAGGAAAAATATGAGCAGCTGT
>NW_011252822.1:0-457 GCF_000146605.3 Meleagris gallopavo
CTCAATTATAGTTGCCAGTTGATAAGAAGGAGATCCCAGAAACCCTGGGATCTGCCCGGGGATCATTTTAACTAGGGGAATGGTGTTCTCCCCCTTGACCCATTCACAGAAACCCCATAAAAAGAGACATGATGTAAAGTGGATTTACATCAAACAATTGCCTGGCTCGCCAATTGTTTAATCAATGGATATACAGATGGTATAGATCCATATCCAGGAGCTCGGCTAATAGCATTTATATTGGAGAAATAAGAGAAAGTCACTCACCCTGTCCTGGGCTCGCCAGACGAACTCCTGATGGAGCGGATCTCCAGAGAGAGATCCTTCCCCACTGGCAGTCAGCTCTTAAATGGGTCTAGGAGAGGTGGAGCCAGGCTCCACCCCTTCCTGCAGCACAGCTGAATTGCCTTCACCTGTGCTCCCGTCGGCTGACTCATTGCTCGCCTCAGGTGATCAA
>NW_011252823.1:0-456 GCF_000146605.3 Meleagris gallopavo
TAACACTGTTTTGCATCGTGTGGACAATTTTCAATGCACATATTCATTTACTGTTCCCTACGCTTTTTCTAAAACTATCGTACTTTACAGATGGGCAGAGAAAGCAAACTAAACTATTTGCTTTAAGGGCCATGGAACTGACTATTTACAAGGTGAAACCATTCTGTTTTCCACTTACCCCTTCTTTGAAAGGACGGAGATTATTTCATTCAACAGTCGGTCTGGATTCAGTAGTTGAGTCCTGGGAACATTACAGTGTGCCTAAAAGCAGACAGCTCAATTAAAAAAAAAAAATAAATAGAATCCTAGAATATATCTTTTTCCCAAAACTGAAGATATTACGGAAACTTTTCATGCTAGAAAACTGCAGAACATCTAAACCATACAGACAAATGCTTCAGCTCCCCAGTATGATCATCGTTAAAAGACACTGGAATAATAGCAGGAACACTAACC
>NW_011252824.1:0-495 GCF_000146605.3 Meleagris gallopavo
GAACAGCCACCACCAAAACATGCTAGGGGATGAAAGGACTGAGCGTAGTCCTGCTCCATAAGGCCTGGGAGTACTGGTGGGTGGGAGCTGGACACAAGCCAGCAATGGGCCCTTCCAGCCCAGAAAGCCAACCGTATCCTGGGCTGCATCCAAAGATGCGCAGTCAGCGGGCCAAGGGAGGAGATCCCCATCCCTCTGCTCTGCGCTGGTCAGGCCTCAGCTGCAGTGCTGCGTCCAGATGTGGAATCCTCAGTGCAGGGAGACATGGAGCTGTGCGAGTGCATCCAGAGTACAGCCACAAACACGAACCCAAGGATGGAACCCCTGTCCTGTAAGCAAGGAGAGCTGGGCTGTTCAGCCTCCTGGAGAAGTGAAGGCTCCAAGGGAACCTGGTAACAGCCTTTCAATACCTAAAGGAAAGAACAAGGGAAAATGGAGGTGAAATCTAAGGAAAATGTCTTGTACAGTGAGGGTGCTGAGGCAGTGGCACAGGTT
>NW_011252825.1:0-386 GCF_000146605.3 Meleagris gallopavo
TCCTGGGCTCCATCGGCAGAGGGGTGGCAGCAGGGACAGGGAGGTGATTGTCCCTCCCTACTCTGCTCTTGTGAGGCCCCACCTGCAGCACTGAGTCCAAGAGTGGAGCCCCCAGTACAAAAACACAGGGAGCTGTTGGAGAGGGTCCAGAGGAGAGCCACGAAGATTATCAGGGGGCTGCAGCAGCTCCCCTGTGAAGACAGGCTGAGGGAGCTGGGCTTGCTCAGTCTGGAGAAAAGAAGGCTGCGGGTGACCTGAGTGCAGCCTTCAGTACCTAAAGGGAGCCTACGAGGGGGGAGGGAATCAACTCTTTGAAAGGGTTGATAACTGCAGGATCAGGGAATGGTTTAAGTGAGGGAGGGAATTTAGGTTGGATGTCGAGGGGG
>NW_011252826.1:0-324 GCF_000146605.3 Meleagris gallopavo
CTGCTTATGCGCTCCCTTCGAGTCTTGGAAGGCTGTCATCAGCTATCTCCAGAGCTTTCTCTTCTCCCACAGAAACAATCCCAGTTCCCTCAACATTTCTTTCTAAGAGAGGTGCTCCAGCCCTCTGATCATCTTCGTGGCCCTTCTCTGGACCTGCTCCAAAAGCTCCACATCATTCCCGTGCTGGAGCCCCAGGCCTGGACGCAGTGCTGCACATGGGGCCGCACACCAGAGCCGAGTAGAGGGGACGAATCACCTCCCTCCTCCCTCGCTGGTCGGCTCCTCTTTGTAATGCAGCCCACGGATACAGTTGGCCTTCTGGGC
>NW_011252827.1:0-386 GCF_000146605.3 Meleagris gallopavo
GCTAATTGCATCCATGCGGTGTTTTTTAAGGGCATTGTGTGCATCCTTGTTGTGTTTTAAATTACGTTCTGCGTCTCTTCTGATTTCATTTTGCAGCCTGATGGAGTTGAAGGATTGCCTGGGCTCCTCCAGTCAGTGGTGTGAGATGTGTCCAGCAGGTAATGAACATCATGCACCCCATGTTGGTGCGCTGCTTGTATGCAGGTAGGTTTGCGATGTGATCCGACTCCCCCATGCTGACCAATCCACAGCTAGATCAAGTTGCTCAGAGTCTGAGCCAGGCTCACCCTTGAAAGGGGCCAGCACATCCACCATGTCTCTGGCAACCTGTGCCACTGCCTCAGCACCCTCACTGTACAAGACATTTTCCTTAGATTTCACCTCCA
>NW_011252828.1:0-343 GCF_000146605.3 Meleagris gallopavo
TCTGCACAGTGTGACTTGGCTAAATCCACTGGTTCTGTCTGATGCAGAACAAAGATGGGGTTCTCAGCAACCAGAACGGTAGCTGGGATGTATTTGCTGTCTCTAGACCTCTTCCTCTTGTGTCTTACTAAAACCACCACTTAATTTCACAATTTACTGCCATGCTTTTCTTCTGGAATCTGGAAAGGATCCTGCACAACTTCTGTCCCTATGTTCTCATGTCTGGGGCAGAATAGGTAAGAGGCAAAAAAGGGCAGCAGGATTTTCCAGAGAGCAGCATGAGGTGGGATAAGGTCACACCCAGGAGCTGTGCAGCAGCTCAATCTTAGGAGTCTCCTTTCTT
>NW_011252829.1:0-444 GCF_000146605.3 Meleagris gallopavo
AAAGCCCCGATGTGTCCAGGTGCAGGCAGAACAGGCAAGGACAGCCGTCAGATGGCTTTGAACACCTCGTGTCTGCCTGCCTGACCAGGAAGGAACGGCACCGTTGTGTGGCTCAACTGAGCCCCTCGGGCAGATGTGTGTGAGCTGAGTCCTCAGAGTCCAAAGCGAGTGGGAATTCGCTGCAACACCTCAGGCACAATTAGGGTAACTTAGTTTCAGCAAGTTCTGTGTTTCTAATAATGGAAAAAACCCACACCCAAAACAATTATGATAGGTGCTGCAAAAGAAACTCCTCTTCACCTTTTGGATGGAAAGTCACTGACTGTAAATTTCCCCTGTAAAGCTGCGGGGCCTTCTTCCACTCCAACGTCTCTGCTGTCTGACACAACGGGAGCTGCTGTGGCCTCGTGTCCGTGCCTGTGCCTCCTCCTGGCTGAGCAGCTT
>NW_011252830.1:0-453 GCF_000146605.3 Meleagris gallopavo
CTCCTGTCACGCTCAGCTAGTTCCCTTCTCAGTGCATTCTAGCACCACTGATACCTACTGTTATCCTCCTGCAGAGTGCCATCACACTGGCAGCATCAAAAGGAAGAAGCCCACACAACAGAGCATACCGCAGTACACCCATGCTCCAAACGTCTGCCTAAAAAAATAAAAGGACAAGTTTACAAACCTGAAGCACCTCCAATGGCTTACTGACAGATTGCATTGTCTGCCCTTGCCAAAGGCTACATATAGCCCATGAAAAGCTGGCTCTTTCCCTCCGCAAAAAAACCCTTATGGTCCCAAAGAAAGCACATAACCCTCATTCAAACGTTCCTCCACTCAACTTAAAGCACTACTAAAACCCATATCTTCATCTCAGCTCATCACCCTGCTGCAGTACCTGCAGTATCTACAAGGATTTCTCTGGCCAAAAATGAAATCAAACCATCACAA
>NW_011252831.1:0-350 GCF_000146605.3 Meleagris gallopavo
GACCCTCTGCGCTCTGCCAGTCAGCCAGTTCTCAACCCACCTCACTGTCCACTCGTCTATCCCACACTTCCTCAGCTTTGTTATAAGGATGTCGTGGGAGACAGTATCAAATGCCTTTCTAAAATCAAGGTAGATTACATCTACCGTCTTCCCCCATCCACCCAGCATGTGACAGCATCATAGAAGGCCACCAAGTTGGTCGAGCATGACCTCCCCTTGGTGAACCCATGCTGACTACTCTTGATAACCTCCTTTCTCACAGTTGTCTGGAGATGGTATCCTGCACAAGCTGTTCCATCACCTTTGCAGGGACAGAGGTGAGGCTGACAGGCCTATAATTACCGGGTCTT
>NW_011252832.1:0-504 GCF_000146605.3 Meleagris gallopavo
GCAGCCCAAAATGGCTACTGCATCTGGTGGTGCAGTCACCAATCCTAGAAAGAAAGAAGAAAGCTTCACATGCAGGACTGAACAATGTTGGTTAGAAATACATACTGGTGATACTAGAAATTCCATGACATGGACAGCACTCTGCAAAAAGCCTGTTTGGGAGCCTACCTCTTCTTTCGGCATCACACGTGGTGAGAAGAGTGCATTTGGATCCGGCAAACTCCAACCAAGCGCCAACGGGCAACATGGAAGAGAGAGAAGAAAAACAGATCAAAAGGGTAGAAAACGCTGTTGAATCCAAACAGAAAAGAAGACGACGTTGGCACATGGCACTGACATTCCATCAGCACTGGGGAGGCCTGAACATGGGGAAAGGAAAAAGCACCCAGTGAAAGCAACGTGAGCACGAGGGACATCCGACACCAAGCCCAGAGGACCTCAGCGAGCGTGTCAACAGGACACGTCAGGACCAACGTACCTCGGCACAGAGACTAAGCGTTGGAT
>NW_011252833.1:0-389 GCF_000146605.3 Meleagris gallopavo
CAGTTAGGTTGATTCAGGATTCATGATACTACTGCAATCAGTGCAGAAAAATTTCCTGGCAAATCCATTACTCTGTTTTTTCTCAAATATTCACAAACTTCATGTATTTAATACTCTAATCTAGACCATTCAAACTGAACATCTTTCATGTAGAGAAGTAAATATTCAAGGGGAAAAGTTTTACATTTTCCCAGACTACAATATTGAGCATGACCTGACAGTCCATTGTTCCCATTAAAACAAAAAAAAACCAATCACTTCACACTAATGTAATTAGGTTACACTGTCTCCTTGGGCTTCTTCTACATTTATTAATTTCCCCATTTTTCTAACTGAAGAAGGTTGTACTCATTACTCTTGATATATTTCATATTCTGCGGAGTATTATT
>NW_011252834.1:0-516 GCF_000146605.3 Meleagris gallopavo
TTGAAATTGAATTATTGAATTTTGAAACCAGTTGGGAATTGATTATGCTGATCACCTCCTCCTCTAATTAAAACATTACACACAATGTATGCTAGGTACTCTCCTTTCCCTGTAACCTTGTATTAGAGAAGAATTCACACTCAACTGGAAGCATTTTTGTTCTGAATTTTAGGTGGTTTTGCAAAGGTAGAACTCGGACGGCATCTTCTTACTGGTGACAAAGTTGCAGTAAAGATCATGGACAAATTTGCTTTAGGGGTAAGGCAACAGATCTTTAAATATGATAACATCTTCTGCTGGAGTTGTGGAGTTCTCAAGGACACGTGGAGGTGGTGTATAGAAATGCAGCCTCCTGGTCCCATTGCCTTTTGAAGGATGCTGTAGGATTGGAAAAAAGTTCAAACAGAGCACCACAGATCTTGTTCCTTGTTGTTCAGAGGGCAATACTCTCTGGCTGTAAATGGAGAAGTTCAACATGATTACAGCAATTTAACAAAATGACTAATGCAAATACTA
>NW_011252835.1:0-321 GCF_000146605.3 Meleagris gallopavo
TTCTACGCGTGAGAGCGAAGGAGTGCGATTCCGATGCCGACAAGTGCGAATTCAGCCTCCTGCACTACCTGCGAGTGGGGGTTTTTCTGCGCAGCCCTGAAAGGCTCTGTGCCCACTTTCTGAAACGCTCTCCCTGAGAGCACTACAGCTGTCGCTCCTCGAACTTGCAAATGCCTTAATTAGAGCTGGTTTTCCCTTCCACTCTTTTCCTCTCTGAATGACAGATGTGTAGCAGTGGAAACCTCACTAGCATGAATTGTGGCTCGAAATAAGGCAGAGACATAGTATTCAGAGGTAGGCGTAGTGCATTCTGCGCTCTTT
>NW_011252836.1:0-353 GCF_000146605.3 Meleagris gallopavo
TAGGCTACTTCTGCAAATTATTCAAAGTGCATCCAGTTCCAAATTTAATTGTATATCTTATACCTAAATACAGCAACATTAATTTAATTGATTGCAGTGGAAATGAACTGAGAAAATCATTATTCCTTCAAAACACTAATGAAGTAATTTTCCTAACATAGTCAGGAATATAATCTCACACCCATTACATGCATTGTGTGACTATGGAGCTAAAGAAAGTTTACTTACTTTTGCTTTCCTCCACCCCTACTCCTAGAGTTACTGTGCCTGTGTACAAATTAGTTAGAATATTCTAATAAATACCTTCAGGCTATTTTATTCAATAAAAAAGTGGAGTTGGCTATATTAATATG
>NW_011252837.1:0-328 GCF_000146605.3 Meleagris gallopavo
GTGTGTGTGTGTGTGTGTGTGAGATGAGTGTTTTGTGCTATGTATGCATTGGTAGGGGTTTTTTCGGGGGGGGGTAGTGGGCAAGAGATGAGAGGGTGTTGTTCTGTTGCTGTTTTAAATTCTTTAAACACACGCATGTGTGTCCAAATATTTCTATTTTCTAGCTCTTATTTTTGCATAGCAAAGATTTCCTAAAGTCTTTGCATTATTATGACCAAATCCAGGCAGAGCACAATCTTAGCTACTCCACTCCTCCAGGCAATAGCCTACATCTATAGATCAGCTCTCTGCCCTCACTCCTCGCAGATCAATGTCACAAGCAACTATC
>NW_011252838.1:0-435 GCF_000146605.3 Meleagris gallopavo
GCACCACCAACGACGACCCTCTGCGCTCTGCCACTCAGCCAGTTCTCAACCCACCTCACTGTCCACTCATCTATCCCACACTTCCTCAGCTGTGTTATAAGGATGTCGTGGCAGACAGTATCAAATGCCTTTCTAAAATCAAGGTAGACTACATCTACCGCTCTTCCCCCATCCACCCAGCATGTGACAGCATCGTAGAAGGCCACCAGGTTGGTCGAGCACGACCTCCCCCTTGGTGAACCCATGCTGACTACTCCTGATAACCTCCTTTTCTCTCAGCTGTCTGGAGATGGTATCCAGCACAAGCTGTTCCATCACCTTTCCAGGGACAGAGGTGAGGCTGACAGGCCTATAATTACCCGGCTCTTCCTTCTTGCCCTTTTTGAAGTACCGGAGTGACATTGGCTATCCTCCAGTCTTCAGGGATCTCCCTGT
>NW_011252839.1:0-435 GCF_000146605.3 Meleagris gallopavo
AAGAGAACCATTTGTTTGAGCTACCATGGTTTTGTTTTTGCTTTAATTAAAATACATTTAAAAAATGGAATGCACCTCTCACCTTTCCTTTCTTTTTTGAGAAGCATTAGTGCTTTCCTCTCCTTTGTGCGGTTACACTGATAGGCTTTTCTAATGAAAAATTAGCAAAAACACAAACTTGATAAAAGCATCAGTCAACTATTTCTATCAATTACTGTGAAAACGCATTTGAGAAGAAATATCCATTCTTTATAGATAGTTGCTCTAGCTGTTTAAGAAAGGGATGAGTTTTTAATTCATTGTGGGGAAAGGGAAACTAAGAATGACGGAGTAGTTGGAGAACATCTGTGTTTCTTCCTAACTCCTGCCTGTCTTTTAGTTCTTTTAATACCTGTCTCTGGAATTTGACAGAAGTTTTACCTTTCTTTTTTGCAC
>NW_011252840.1:0-520 GCF_000146605.3 Meleagris gallopavo
GAGCTGGGCAGTAAGAAACCGGATGAGGTTCAACAAAAAGCAAGTGTAGGGTCTTACACCTAGGGAGGAATAATTGCATGCACCAATACATGCTGGGGGATGAGCTGCTGGAGAGGAGCTCTGCAGAGAGGGACCTGGGCGTCCTGGTGGACGACAGGTTGGCCATGAGCCAGCAGTGTGCCCTCGTGGCCAAAAAAGGCCAATGGCATTCTGGGGTGCATTAAGAAGAGCGTGGCCAGCAGGTCGAGGGAGGTGATCCTCCCCCTCTACTCTGCCCTGGTAAGGCCTCATCTGGAGTACTGTGTCCAGTTCTGGGCTCCCCAGTTCAAAAAAGACAGGGATCTCTTGGAAAGAGTCCAGCGGAGGGCCACAAAGATGGTGAAGGGCCTGGAGCATCTCCCCTATGAAAAAAAGCTAAGTGAACTGGGTCTGTTTAGCCTTAAGAAAGACGACTGAGAGGGACCTGATCCAGGTTTATAAATATCTGAGGTGTGGCGGCCATAGCGGTGAGGCCAGTCTT
>NW_011252841.1:0-499 GCF_000146605.3 Meleagris gallopavo
GTGGCAGGAAACGATACTGGGATGAGTCCTAAAAACCCATCTCTTGAACAAATGGCTTAGGAGTTGGTGCAGACGCAGGAGTTTTGTTTTTTTTGATCATGGGGCAATTTACTCGGCACCTGGCATGATGGCTGCAGATGGATGCAGCCTGTCTCCATGGGGACTTTCCCCAGGGTTCTAGCCGAGGAACTGGCAGGACTTATTGACAGGTTTAAACTAGGTATGAAGGGGGAAGGGGACAAAATGAGGACCGCTGGGACTGAGGGGGCAGTTCGAGGCTCCAAACAGAACTTGATGGGTGGAGACAGTGGAGTTCAAAGGCTTGGAGAGGGGTGGGGGATGCTGCTTCTCTTAAGTGCCTATATACTAATGCGTGTAGCATGGGAATAACAGGAAGAGCTGGAGTTCTGCGTGCGGTCGCGAGGCCATGATCTCATTGCGATCACAGAGACATGGTGGGACAGCTCGACATGACTGGAATGTTGTCATGGATGGCTGT
>NW_011252842.1:0-493 GCF_000146605.3 Meleagris gallopavo
GTCAGGCTGTAGTATGTCCGGTTGGCAGCCCCAGCACCCTTACGCTTAACCCAACATCAATGTTGTTGTCGGTGCTGACGTTTGACCCCAGATAGGTGAAGTTTTGGACGACTTCGAAGGTGCGGTCACCTATCTGTACATCACCCCTGCGTAAATCTGTGTTTGTTAGCAGGGCGCTGGTGGTGCCACCATCTCCAACCCGAGGTTCTGTGCCGCACGATCGATCCTTTGATAAGCTTCTGGCTACATAGGAGAGCCTCAAACCAATGATGTCTATGTCATCAGCGTATGCCAGGATCTGGATTGACTTATAGAAGATGGTCACAGAAGTTTCCACCTCTGAGTCACGGATGGCTCTCTCTAGCGCCAGATTGAAGAGGAGACAGGCGAGCCCATCTCCCTGGCGCAGGCCCTTGGTGGTACCAAAGGGCCCTGAGAGTTTTCCATCCACCTTCACCTGGCATGTGATGATGGCCATTGTCATTCGTACAAG
>NW_011252843.1:0-410 GCF_000146605.3 Meleagris gallopavo
CTGACAGTCAGAAAGTTAAAGCCAGATATCTGGGGAAGCATGAAATAACTACCAAAGTCTCTCTTTTCTAACATTGTATCAAGGCCCTCAGGCTTCCCTATTGTAGGCATATTTCTTACTTGACTACCCAGCAGTAATGAAAGACATGGTGTACCCTATGGGTTCTTTACTACTCTGTAAAGTATTCACATGCTTTGCCACCTCTTAGCACCACTGAAATTCTTTAGAGGTACACAAAGCACCTTCCCCAGTATAATTGCACCAAGTAGAGAAATACACCACTAATGTGGAATACCTTCATGTTCATGCATCTGATTCAGGTCTGCAAGTGCAATTTCTGGCTTGATCCAGAGTTTAATGGACAAATTAATTTAATTAGTGATTCTACTTCACACAACTGAATAAGATAT
>NW_011252844.1:0-426 GCF_000146605.3 Meleagris gallopavo
TCTCGCACCAACACCTGAAAGAGGTCAGCCTGGAAGAATTGGCGTTTTCAGAAATGAGGAATGGAAATGAGGGAAACAAAACCACAACCTGCACCACTGGTCAGCATAATTTGCATGTGAGGTGAGTCTCCTGGAAAATTACTGCTCGCGTGCAGTGACTGTAGGCCTGGGGCGGTGCCCGTGCAGTATAAAAGCGGGCCCATCTTCTCTCTCTCTCATCCGCTCCTCTTGCCTCCATCACAAATAAGGAACAAGGTGAGTCTGAAGCCCTTTCATCACTCCGTCCTCCTCCGGAATTTCTCTGCACATACAGGTGCCTTCATCCTCTGCTGGGTCTTGGGAAGGCAGCTAGTGCAGGGAGACAGGGAAAGGGCAGTCGGTGTGGTGTCAACAGATGCTAGGTCTCGCCGGAGGTGTCTCCTGAGC
>NW_011252845.1:0-532 GCF_000146605.3 Meleagris gallopavo
TTAGTTAAAAGCCATTCCCCCGTATCCAATCACTATCCACCCCCGTAAACAGACGTAAACGGAGGTCAGCTGCTACTCTCCCATTCTTTTGACCCCTTCAGTCCAACAGCAATGAATATGGGATTAATTTCCTTTATTCCTATGTAGGCAAGAAAATAAAAGAATATCTGATAGTACACACCAAGAGATTTGAACCTTTGCTTTTACACCTCCCGTAGCAGTGTCTCTATTTGTCCTCTCCTCCTCAGCAACACAGTGTTCTCCCTGACGCACAATCACAGAATTGTAGGGGCTGGAAGGCACCTCTCGAGATGATCGAGTCCAAGCCCTGTGCCAAAGCAGGCTCCGTAGACCAGCTTGCACAGGTTGGCGTCCAGGCAGGTCTTGAACATCTCCAGACAAGGAGACTCCACAGCCTACCTTGGCAGGAGTTCCAGTGCCCTGTCACCCTCACCGTGAACGACGTTCTTATGCACGTTTGTGCAGAACTTCCTATTTTGGCCGTTTCCCGTTGTCCTATCACCACGCACGG
>NW_011252846.1:0-350 GCF_000146605.3 Meleagris gallopavo
GCATCCAGAGTACAGCCACAAACACGACCCGAAGGATGGAACCCCTCTCCTGTAAGCAAGGAGAGCTGGGCTGTTCAGCCTCCTGGAGAAGTGAAGGCTCCAAGGGAACCTGGTAACAGCCTTTCAAATACCTACAGGAAAGAACAAGGGAAAATGGAGGTGAAATCTAAGGAAAATAGTCTTGTACAGTGAGGGTGCTGAGGCAGTGGCACAGGTTGCCTTTCAAGGTGAGCCTGGCTCAGACTCTAAGCAACTTGATCTAGCTGTGGATGGTCAGCATGGGGGAGGTCGGAGTCACATCGCAAACCTACCTGCATACAAGCAGCGCACCAACATGGGGTGCATGATGG
>NW_011252847.1:0-467 GCF_000146605.3 Meleagris gallopavo
AAAGGTGAGGCAAGGAGAGCGGGGGAGGAGGATGAGGCGTAGGAAGAGGAACGTCTTCCATTGATATCAACTCCTGCTGTTACCTTTTTGACTTGGCACGCATGTCTTTTTTTAAATAAAGAACAAACTCATTGTGCAGCTTGTGAATGAACTCATTCACGCCTGTTACTGTTTGATGTTCCTCTCTACAAGGAGCTGCAATTGAAGTGGACACTTCTGGTGTGATTGCAGCCCCCTCCGCATGCTCAGATCGGCCAAGTTTGCCAGGCCTGGCTCTTGGTTGGTGAGTTGTGCCCAAGGTCAGAGAGTTGGCTCTTCTCGGGCTTTTGAGATGTGTTTTTCCAGTTGCATGTGTGTTATTTCTGCTGTGTTGACCTCTTGAGCTGCAGCCCTGTGTGGGGATCCAAGCAGACTAACTCAGAGAATGGCTGAGATATAGGTGAGCTCGGCTTGGAAATGCAATCCAA
>NW_011252848.1:0-449 GCF_000146605.3 Meleagris gallopavo
CTAGCTGTGGATGGTCAGCATGGGGGAGTCGGATCACATCGCAAACCTACCTGCATACAAGCAGCGCACCAACATGGGGTGCATGATGTTCATTACCTGCTGGACACATCTCACACCACTGACTGGAGGAGCCCAGGCAATCCTTCAACTCCATCAGGCTGCAAAATGAAATCAGAAGAGACGCAGAACATAATTTAAAACACAACAAGGATGCACACAATGCCCTTAAAAACACCGCAAGGATGCAATTAGCACATAGCCCTATTAATGACAGCCATCCAGCTTGAGATCCTCCAGAAAAGCAGAGCTCACAGCTCTGAAAGAAAGCAGGAATCACTCACCCCATTCTAAGGGCTCACCCCACACCCAACGGAAGCAGTCTCCAGATTCACATGCTGCTCTTACACCTAGCAGCCCTTCAGTGCACTTGCCATCCCCAAAAGACAAGA
>NW_011252849.1:0-359 GCF_000146605.3 Meleagris gallopavo
ATCCTTCAACTCCATCAGGCTGCAAAATGAAATCAGAAGAGACGCAGAACATCATTTAAAACACAACAAGGATGCACACAAATGCCCTTAAAAAACACCCACCGCATGGATGCAATTAGCACATAGCCCTATTAATTACAGCCATCCAGCTTGAGATCCTCCAGAAAAGCAGAGCTCACAGCTCTGAAATCAAGCAGGAATCACTCACCCCATTCTAAGGGCTCACCCCACACCCCAAAGGAAGCAGACTCCAGATTCAGATGCCTGCTCTTACACCTACCAGCCCTTCTGTGCACTTGGGATCCCCAAAAAGACAAGAGTCACAGCCCTGAAAGAAAAAAAAGAAACCAACTTACCCC
>NW_011252850.1:0-465 GCF_000146605.3 Meleagris gallopavo
CAGTGTGCCCTCGTGGCCAAAAAGGCCAATGGCATTCTGGGGTGCATTAAGAAGAGCGTGTCCAGCAGGTCGAGGGAGGTGATCCTCCCCCTCTACTCTGCCCTGGTAAGGCCTCATCTGGAGTGCTGTGTCCAGTTCTGAGCTCCCCAGTTCAAAAAAGACAGGGATCTCTTGGAAAGAGTCCAGCAGAGGGCCACAAAGATGGCGAAGGGCCTGGAGCATCTCCCCTATGAAGAAAGGCTAAGTGAACTGGGTCTGTTTAGCCTTGAGAAAAGAAGACTGAGAGGGGACCTGATCCAGGTTTATAAATATCTGAGGTGTGGACGGCCATAGCAGTGAGGCCAGGCTCTTTTCAGTGGTACGTGGAGACAGGATGAGGGGAAACGGACATAAGCTACAGCATAGGAAGTTTCACACGAATGTGCGTAAGAACTTCTTCACGGTGAGGTGACGGAGCACTGGAAC
>NW_011252851.1:0-453 GCF_000146605.3 Meleagris gallopavo
CGTTGGTAATTGGGTCTGTGGGGTGGTGGGTGCCCCCATGAGGTGGGATCTCCTGGTTGGCACAGGTCAGTTCCTCACTGTCATCAGGGGTCACTTGGAGACAGTGGAGAATGGCTGAGGAGCTCCTCTGTATGGAAGTGAGGAGGGACAGCTCTGTGTTAAGTGTGAGGTGGTGATCATGGCTGGTGTGTTTGGGATCTGGGGGGACTTTGATTTGGGGTCCCATTGGTCTGAAACGGGGAGATCCTTTGTGAGGCTGTTTGGGGTCTCACTACATGGTTTGGGGTTTGCTCACACTGTCGGGGTTGTTTAGGGCTGGGAGATCCCCAGGGGCTCCAAAAACTTTGATCTGGGGCCGTGGGGGGGTCGTCCACAATGCAGATTTGTGTTTCCTCATGGTCAGGATCTGGGCCGCACGTAAGTGTAGAGTAAGCTGTATGAGGTGGAGGGTCC
>NW_011252852.1:0-405 GCF_000146605.3 Meleagris gallopavo
CCCTTACCTGCTGGGGCAGACAATGACCAGTCAGCAAAGTGAAGGTTCCGGGGCATTCCGGGAAATGCAGATTACCACTTCCTTGCTGTTTCCACAAGACCAACACATCTCTCCGTGCAGTTGTTACGGCACTTGGGAGCAACCGCAGCTCTGCTGCCACCTGTTGGACACAATACAGTCATGAAGGCACTGCCCTGCATCCGGGCCTCTTGCACAAACCTGTGCTCCTTGCTCGGAGCACATGGCTGCACTCTGTGCACCATGTTGCTTACCACCAGAGAAGGCTCAGGTACCCAACACCATTTTGGCTTCCATCTTGTCTGAGAACTGCTCATGATGCACAGCCCTCATCTTTGCTTTGCTTTGGTGAGGTGGGGGACTGGCCATTGCTTCCTCAGTCCCACA
>NW_011252853.1:0-348 GCF_000146605.3 Meleagris gallopavo
TTTACGGCCATCTTAGTGGAGGAGTAGGGTCCGTTGATACGTCAGCAAAACAACTGTAGGACGAAAGCACAATACAACCTGAATTAGAATGTGAAGAAATTGTTGGAAAGATGTTCTCCAACTATTGGAAAATCAATCCTAGTAGAATATTGCATAATTTGCAGAATTACTGTGTAATACGCTCACTCACTCTCGATGATGTAAAGCCAGAGATTTTCGCAACTTGGAAGTGTCAACTTAGATCGCCTAGTCGGAAGCAGTTGTTTTGCAAGAATGTGAATAAAGACACGTAACGAGGCGAAGAGCCTCTATGCTTGACCAAGCGAGACGCACCCATCTGTGCATGGG
>NW_011252854.1:0-503 GCF_000146605.3 Meleagris gallopavo
GAATATTGCAATTTCTGGGTGAAAATGGCGTATTTTTGGGGGAAAATCTCCACTTTCTAGGACAAAATGACCTATTTTTCGGAGGGGAAAAACTGGTATTTCTGTGAGAAAATGTGGTATTTCTGGCCGAAAACTGCAATTCCTGGCAGAAAATGTCCTATTTTGGGGGAGAATCCTGGTATTTCTGGTAGGAAACGTTGTGTTTTGGGTTGAGAAAACCGGTATTTCTGGGAGATATTGCCATATTGTTGGGGAGACAACTGGTATTTTTGGTGAGAAAATGTAATATTTCAGGAAGAAAGGTGCAATTCCTGGGAGAAAAGGTCATGTTGGGGGAGAAAACTGCCATTTCTGAGAGAAAATGGCCTACTTCCGGGCAAAAACTGGTATTTCTGTTAGGAAACGCTGAGTTTTTGGTGAGAAAACTGGCATTTCTGGTACAAAACGTCCTATTTCTGGGAGAAAGCTGGTATTTCTGGGAGAAAATGTCCTGTTTCTGGTTG
>NW_011252855.1:0-461 GCF_000146605.3 Meleagris gallopavo
AAGACCAAATAGGACACTTGCAACCAAGGATAGGACATCTTCTCCCACAAATACCACTTGTCTCCCTAGGATAGGACATTTTCCCTAAATGCTATGGCAGTTTTGCTAAGAAATACTCCTTTCCTTCCCTAAATGGGACATATGCACCCACAAAGACCACGACTCCGAGAAATGCCTCCCAGTTCCTCCCAATTACACTCCATTACATTCCTCATCATGACACTTACTCCCAGACTTTTGGCATTTTGCTGCGGAAAGACCATTTTCGATCCTGAATATATGCCATTGGCCCTCACAAACACCAATTGCCTCACAAAGATGTGGCACATCCCACCAGAAAGACCATTTCTAGCCCCCAAAAGATGGCATTTACTCCCAGAAACGCCAGCTTTCTCACACATTCCTCACCTTTTCCCCCCCACCATAAGACCTTTTCTACCCAGAATGACAGTTCTCTTAGG
>NW_011252856.1:0-452 GCF_000146605.3 Meleagris gallopavo
CTCACAGCTGGTCATGGCAAAGGCTCTGCACGTCGCCATCACTGAAATATATCCAACTACTGCTCCAAAGCTACTTCTTCAGGCATTTCCACCTGGAAACTTGCCTCCTCCATTGACAAGAGACAATAAATTAGAGCAGAAGATGGCAGAAAACTGCTAACTCACAGAACTGTGTTGCATGACATAACTTGTTCCCCCCAGTTAGGCAGCACAAACACAGATTGCTGAAATCTTGTACCTCCTACCTTGGCTGTCTTCAGAGCCATTCTCCTCTGCTAGCAACCGGTCGAGGTGCTCCTGCAGGTTCTGGAATGTCAGGAGCTTTTCTAAGGAATAAACACACACAGGAGCACTTCAGAAAGCTCTGCCTTCAAGTTTTAAAGCATTTCAGTCCAGACACGTGTCAGCATAGAATCGTGCTGACACATGAACCAGGAAGTTCTGTCGATCTG
>NW_011252857.1:0-504 GCF_000146605.3 Meleagris gallopavo
TCTCCTGCGGGCTATCCTGCACACACTATCCTGTGAAAAGTTCTGTCGATTGTAACAATACTCGAACTTGCCAAACTAGGATTTCTCTCTCTCAGCATTTGAATTGCTTTGGCAATGCTCAAGTGGAGAGTTCTCACGACCCTAAATCATCTTAGAAAACATTCCATGGCAAGCCCACATACAGTCAGATTGGACTAGATACGCTTTTGGAGAATTGACTGAAGCGTACCATTGTATGGCTACTGAGAAACACCACAACCTCTACTGACGAATTCCCACCTGGATCCTGGCTTCCACTGGGAGTTCCTGGGTGGGGAAAGCAGCTGACACAAATAGCGCTGTTTGTTTACTTACTGATTCGTCATTACTGGTTCTTGTTAAATGTATGGCTGTTGCCAAATGTGTGGTTGTCTCTTTTTCACTTTCTACCTTTTCCTTCTATTGTGTAACACTGGTGTCACCACTGCTGAAGAGTCCCGGGTGGTGCCTGTGGCAAATTGAATG
>NW_011252858.1:0-397 GCF_000146605.3 Meleagris gallopavo
ATCGCCCTTACCTGCTGGGCAGACAATGACCAGTCAGCAAAGTGAGGTTCCGGGGCATGCTGGGAAATGCACATTCCACTTCCTTGCTGTTTCCACAGAGACCAACACATCTCTCCGTGCACTTGTTACGGCACTTGGGAGCACCGCAGCTCTGCTGCCACCTGTTGGACACAATACAGTCATGAAGGCACTGCCCTGCATCCGGGCCTCTTGCACAAACCTGTGCTCCTTGCTCGGAGCACATGGCTGCACTCTGTGCACAATGTTGCTTACCACCAGAGAAGGCTCAGGTACCCAACACCATTTTGGCTTCCATCTTGTCTGATAACTGCTCATTATGCACAGCCCTCATTCTTTGCTTTGGTGAGGTGGGACTGCCATTGCTTCCTCAGTCCCA
>NW_011252859.1:0-430 GCF_000146605.3 Meleagris gallopavo
CTGATGCAGGTGGTGGAGGAACCGACGCGGGGAGGGGTGTTACTGGACCTTATTTTCACCAACAGGGATGGACTTGTTAAGGAAGTAAGGTAGGGGGCAGTTTGGGTTGTAGTGATCATGAGATGGTGGAGTTCAAGATCCTGAGCGGAAGAAGCAAAGCAATAAGTAGGATTGCTACCCCTGGACTTTAGGAGAGCCAACTTCGATCTCTTCCGGGACCTACTTGGAGCTATCCCGTGGGCTCGGGTGTTAGAAGGTAAGGGGGCCTCTGAGAGCTGGTCAGCATTTAAACAGCTCTTCTTCCAAGCTCAGGATCGGTGCGTCCCTGTGAGCAAGAAATCGGGAAAAGGTGGCAGGAGACCTTTGTGGATGAGCAAGGAGCTCATGCGCAAGCTCAAAGGAAGAAGAAGGTCCATGAAATGTGGAAAAA
>NW_011252860.1:0-424 GCF_000146605.3 Meleagris gallopavo
ACTCGTAGCAACCCCACGGCAGATGGATCTTCTGACAGGCCAGGCAAAATAGACAACTGCTGAACACCTTCTGTGTCTACAGCAGCTATTCCAAAGGCCCATCGATACCCTTTGGGATCCTTAAAATATCCCCTTCTGAGGTAATCAATACCAAGTATGCATGGAGCCCCTGGGCCAGTCACAATAGGGTGCTTTTGCCAGTCTTTACCAGTGAGGCTGATTTTGGCCTCCAACATAGTCAGCTCTTGGGAACCTCCAGTCACCCCATTGAACAATAAATTTGATTTTGTCCCTTGGTGACTCGAGGGCATTTAGAGTGCACTGTGCACCAGTATCCACCAGGGCCTTATATTTTCGTGATTCTGATGTGCCAGGCCATCTAATCCACACAGTCCAATAACTCTATTATCCCTTTTCCCCCCCT
>NW_011252861.1:0-492 GCF_000146605.3 Meleagris gallopavo
CTCCAAATGAGCCCAACACTGAGTTTTACCAAGCAGAGAAGGAAGAAGCACAAAGTTTAAGCCTTGCACATGGACACCCTTCTGAGCCAGAAGGTCTTGGTCCTCTTCACAGTGAAGGGGGACAGCAAGAGGCGGGGAATGGATGCACGGCCCCTTAACTCTGATCAGCAAGGACAGAAGAAAAATGGAAGCAAACACGGCCAACTTCTACCAGTTCAAATCTGCTTCAAGACTCACTGCAAAATCTCAGCTAGAAAAAGTATCACCTCAACGTACCCAAGAAAAAGAACAGTGTTGTTTGTTAGTTTTTCCTAAACATTTTTTAATATACAGTAAAACCATGCAGTTGCACTGTCAGTCATCTCAGATTGTCCCAGGAGGAGCTCATCCACATTCTGCTCACGCTTCACTTGAACATCAAGCGGAGCAGGGGTATCTTGCAGATGGATAAGGCAAGATTCTGACAGGATGCTGCTGCATTACGGATCTTGC
>NW_011252862.1:0-449 GCF_000146605.3 Meleagris gallopavo
GGAAATGCCATTTCAGTTGTTAGTTGTGATGGTTGTTGGTGGTTGTTTGCAAAATATTGGTCATGTAGACAAGCAGTGCTCTCGCACCAAAGAAGTGAGAAATGTCCTGTGCATGCAGTCTTGTCCACGAGCCTTCCACTCAGAGACGTTTAGTGCCTCTAAATGCCTGCAGAAATGGTGGGGGGATAAATGGGAAGAGATGAGGTGCAGTTTGTGTGCACGCTGTGTACACGGAGCAGGCGTCACCCACTGAGAGCTCGGAGCCCTGCAGAGCGTCGTGGGTTTGTTTTCCTTCCTTGTAGCAGCGTGGTGCTTTTGTAGGTGCTGTGTGCACTGTAAGTGACTGTGAGCTGTGCTGAGACAACAGGGGTCCAGAGAGAGCCCCGCTGCAGTCCTTTTGTTGGCGTTTCTCCTCTGGGATTAAAGGGACTTGTTTTACTCACAGGTGC
>NW_011252863.1:0-495 GCF_000146605.3 Meleagris gallopavo
CGGGTCCTGCACTTCGGCTACAACAACCCCAGGCGACGCTACAGGCTTGGGGCGGTGTGGCTGGAGGACTGCGTAGAGGAAATGGACCTGGGGGTATTGATTGATGCTCGGCTGCACATGAGCCGACAGTGTGCCCAGGTGGCCAAGAAGGCCAATGGCATCCTGGCTTGCATCAGAAACAGTGTTGCCAGCAGGAGCAGAGAGGTGATTGTTCCCCTGTACTCAGCACTAGTGAGGCCACACCTTGAGTACTGCGTCCAGTTTTGGGCCCCTCACTGCCAGAAAGACATTGAGGCCCTGGACCGTGCTCAAAGGAGGGCAAGAAAGCTGGTGAGGGGTCTGGGAACACAGGCCATATGAGGAGAGGCTGAAGGAGGTGGGAATGTTCAGCCTGGAGAAGAGGAGGCTCAGGGGAGACCTCATTGCTCTCTATAACTTCCTGAGGGAGGTTGTAGTGAGCTGGGGGTCAGCCTCTTCTCTCGTGTCGTTAGTGAT
>NW_011252864.1:0-338 GCF_000146605.3 Meleagris gallopavo
TTCTCCTCTCCTTCCCTGCAAGGCTGTTGTGAATAAATTAAAACTAGTCTGTGGGAAAGAACGGTGTTAAACTCTTAAAACCCTTTTGACTTTATGCTATTTGATGTACGCAGCAGAAGTGCCAGGTCAACCGCCTGAACCAATGGTTGAGCCCAAGGTGAGAAGGCGTGGCTAACCTGTCAACAAGGTTGAGCTCAGGTGCAAGGAACGGGGGCGGAGCCAGGATCCACCCCTCCTCACCCTCATTGGAGGGTTAGCAGTTGGGGGAGCTGCATCTTCTTGATGGTGATTGTGCTCCGAGTTGTCACTGCTTGTTGACAGGATTGAGGCAGTTTTCC
>NW_011252866.1:0-403 GCF_000146605.3 Meleagris gallopavo
ATCGGAAAGGAGCGGTTTGCACTTCGCCTTGGCTACATGCAGAATGCACTACGCCTACCTCTGAATACTATGTCTCTGCCTTTATTTCGAGCCACAATTCATGCTAGTCAGGTTTCCACTGCTACACATCTGCATTCAGAGAGGAAAAGAGTGGAAGGGAAAACCCTCTCCAATAAGGCATTTGCAAGTTCGAGGAGCGACAGCTGTAGTGCTCTCAGGGAGAGCGTTTTCAGAAAGTGGGCACAGAGCCTTTCAGGGCTGCGGAGAAAAACCCCCACTCGCAGGTAGTGCAGGAGGCTGAATTCGCACTTGTCGGCATCGGAATCGCACTCCTTCGCTCTCACGCGCAGAAAGCGGCATTCGCGCTGAACCGCTCCGGAGACCTTTGCCGTAGCTGGCCGAG
>NW_011252867.1:0-479 GCF_000146605.3 Meleagris gallopavo
GGAGTTGAAGGATTGCCTGGGCTCCTCCAGTCAGTGGTGTGAGATGTGTCCAGCAGGTAATGAACATCATGCACCCCATGTTGGTGCGCTGCTTGTATGCAGGTAGGTTTGCGATGTGATCCGACTCCCCCATGCTGACCATCCACAGCTAGATCAAGTTGCTCAGAGTCTGAGCCAGGCTCACCTTGAAAGGCAACCTGTGCCACTGCCTCAGCACCCTCACTGTACAAGACATTTTTCCTTAGATTTCACCTCCATTTTCCCTTGTTCTTTCCTTTAGGTATTGAAAAGGCTGTTACCAGGTTACCTTGGAGCCTTCACTTCTCCAGGAGGCTGAACAGCCCAGCTCTCCTTGCTTACAGGAGAGGGGTTCCATCCTTCGGGTCGTGTTTGTGGCTGTACTCTGGATGCACTCGCACAGCTCCATGTCTCCCTGCACTGAGGACTCCACATCTGGACGCAGCACTGCAGCCGAGGCC
>NW_011252868.1:0-412 GCF_000146605.3 Meleagris gallopavo
TGCAAAAGCAGTTGCATCACAAACACTCCTTTCATCCTGTCTACTTCAACAGACAACCCAGACGGGCCCGCTCTCCTGCCCTCTTACCTCAGCCTCTGCACACCATCCTACTCTCCTGAGCATTAGGCTGGCACAGGGATGCAGCTCTTTCTAGGCTCTCCCGATGCAGCCCGTGGCACCAGTACCTGTGTGCCACATGGATCTGAAAGCATTCTGCCTTCTGTGACATGCCCATGCCGTCACAATGCCAGTTGCCAGTACCACCTGCACATCATGCAACAATACCACAGTCCTTTTGACTAAATATCTCTGCACGGATGTCCATGTCAAAAAATGGAACATCTCTCCAGCTGTGCAGCAGAGGACACGAGTCTCCATGCTCTAGTCATGATCTCCTCTCGGCCTCTGGCTC
>NW_011252869.1:0-392 GCF_000146605.3 Meleagris gallopavo
GCTTGGTGTCCTTAGGGGTGCACTCAACCCCACTGTTGATGTCCCTGATGAAGGGGAAACCCAGATGCTTGTACCAACTGGGCGTAGAAGCCCTTGGGAGCAGCCCTGCGGAGGACTCGGGGATCCTGGTGGACAAAGAGCTGGACATAAGCCAGTAGTGTGCACTTGCAGCCCAGAAGGCCAACTAGATCCTGGGCTGCATTCAAAGAGGAGCGACCAGCAGGGAGAGGGAGGTGATTGTCCCCCTCGACTCGGCTCTGGTGCGGCCCCATGTGCAGCACTGCGTCCAGGCCTGGGGCTCCAGCACGGGAATGATGTGGAGCTTTTGGAGCAGGTCCAGAGAAGGGCCACGAAGATGATCAGAGGGCTGGAGCCCCGTCTCTTAGAAAGAA
>NW_011252870.1:0-484 GCF_000146605.3 Meleagris gallopavo
AAATGCCCAAACAGACAACAGAGGACCACAACCTTTGCCCGTTGCTGCTAATGCTTCTGCTCCTTGAGAAGCGTCTTCTTCAAATCAGACCAGAGGTCTTCCTAACTCAGTACCTCATTTCAGGCAATGGGTAGCAAGAGATACTCTGAAAAACACAGTAAGAACATATGCAACACTTCTCTAGCTACATGTGTCACCGTTTCAGCAACAGATAGTTCAGAGACTTTTTGAGCTCCCAGGTGGTTTTGGCATTCAAAGCCAAACTGTGTCACCTCTGTGAACCCATTTTTCCACAACGTGCCATGAGTATAAGCTTAACAATTTAAGTGTTAAAACGTCAACCTGCTCTGGTTACTTCAACCTCACCCACTTCAAGCTCTTTAAAAATAATCCAAAAGTTTAGTAAGATAAAGCAAGTCATCCATGTTAATAGTGTGCATCTTCTGACAAACACCTACTGCCTTTAAAAAAACAACAAAAAAAA
>NW_011252871.1:0-347 GCF_000146605.3 Meleagris gallopavo
ATTGGTCCTTGGAATGGGGTAAGTGGTTTCTTTTTTTCTTTCAGGGCTGTGATCTTGTCTTTTTGGGGGATGGCAAGTGCACTGAAGGGCTGCTAGGTGTAAGAGCAGCATCTGAATCTGGAGACTGCTTCCTTTGGGTGTGGGGTGAGCCCTTAGAATGGGGTGAGTGATTTCCTGCTTTCTTTCAGAGCTGTGAGCTCTGCTTTTCTGGAGGATCTCAAGCTGGATGGCTGTCATTAATAGGGCTATGTGCTAATTGCATCCATGCGGTGTTTTTTAAGGGCATTGTGTGCATCCTTGTTGTTGTTTTTAAATTATGTTCTGCGTCTCTTCTGATTTCATTTTGC
>NW_011252872.1:0-351 GCF_000146605.3 Meleagris gallopavo
ACCTCCCCTGTCTCACTTGAAAACCATTTCCCCTTGTCCTATCGCTATCCACCCTCCTAAACAGTCGTTGCCCCCTCCTGCTTATGCGCTCCCTTCGAGTCTTGGGAAGGCTGTCATGAGCTATCTCCAGAGCTTTCTCTTCTCCCACAGAAACAATCCCAGTTCCCTCAACATTTCTTTCTAAGAGAGGTGCTCCAGCCCTCTGATCATCTTCGTGGCCCTTCTCTGGACCTGCTCCAAAAGCTCCACATCATTCCCGTGCTGGAGCCCCAGGCCTGGACGCAGTGCTGCACATGGGGCCGCACACCCAGAGCCCGAGTAGAGGGGGGGACAATCACCTCCCTCTCCCTG
>NW_011252873.1:0-302 GCF_000146605.3 Meleagris gallopavo
AAAGAAGGCCGGGAGCAATGGCAAAAGAGAACATTGAAGGGAACGCCAAAACCGAGGCCAAAGAGAACATAACAGGAAGGCCAGAAAAAGGGTCAAAGACAACACTGTAGGGAATGCAAAAACAAGAGCCAAAGACAACGTGCCAAAGAATGCCAAGGGCAATGGCCAAAGAGAATGCAGCCAGGAATACCAAAACTGAATGCCAAAAAGAACGTCGCGTGGAACGCCAGAAGGAAGCCAAAAGAGAACACTGCAAAAGCCAAGACTAATGGCCAAAAAGAGATGGAAGGGAACACCAAAAA
>NW_011252874.1:0-369 GCF_000146605.3 Meleagris gallopavo
AAAGCCAACCGTATCCTGGGCTGCATCCAAAAGATGCGCAGTCAGCGGGCCAAGGGAGGAGATCCCCATCCCTCTGCTCTGCGCTGGTCAGGCCTCAGCTGCAGTGCTGCATCCAGATGTGGAGTCCTCAGTGCAGGGAGACATGGAGCTGTGCGAGTGCATCCAGAGTACAGCCACAAACACGACCCGAAGGATGGAACCCCTCTCCTGTAAGCAAGGAGAGCTGGGCTGTTCAGCCTCCTGGAGAAGTGAAGGCTCCAAGGGAACCTGGTAACAGCCTTTCAATACCTAAAGGAAAGAACAAGGGAAAATGGAGGTGAAATCTAAGGAAAATGTCTTCTACAGTGAGGGTGCTGAGGCGAGTGGCAC
>NW_011252875.1:0-541 GCF_000146605.3 Meleagris gallopavo
TAGAAGGTAAGGGGGCCTCTGAGAGCTGGTCAGCATTTAAACAGCTCTTCTTCCAAGCTCAGGATCGGTGCATCCCTGTGAGCAAGAAATCAGGAAAAGGTGGCAGGAGACCTGTGTGGATGAGCAAGGAGCTCATGCGCAAGCTCAAAGGAAAGAAGAAGGTCCATGAAATGTGGAAAAAGGGTCTGACCACTTGGGAAGAATATAGGAATGTAGTCAGGGCCTGCAGGGATGCAACAAGGAAGGCTAAAGCCCGTCTGGAATTGAATCTAACTAAAGTGATAAAGGATAATAAAAAAGGCTTCTTCAAGTATGTTAACAGCAAAAGGAAAACTAGAGAGAATGTGGGCCCCTTACTAAGTGAGGGGGGGTTCTCGTAAAGGGGATGCTGAGAAGGCAGAGATACTGAATGCCTTCTTTACTTCCGTCTTCAGTGAAAAGGCTCTCCCGCAGGAATCCCACACCCTGGAGGTTAGGGAGAGGGTCTGGGGAATGGGAGACTTCCCTTAGTCAGGAAAGAGGATGTGCGTGAGCACCTAGG
>NW_011252876.1:0-389 GCF_000146605.3 Meleagris gallopavo
AGTAAAGAATTTCTAAACCAAAAGTAGTATTTGAGGACTACCAGTATAAAATTCTGAATTCTGCACAATATGCAACTCCTCTATTTTCTGCTGAATAGCATTCCACTGTGTTCCTCCCAGAACAGGAAAACTGCCAGTAAAACAAAGTGACTTTCAAAATATTGTCAGTCAGTGCAAACTCCATGAACTACTTCTTCCCTTCATATCAAAGCTTGCAGGTTGTACAAAAACCATTGCTACGCTGCTAATTTATCTCTCAGGATATGATGCCTTGGGAATACTAATAATCCACATTTTCTTCTCTTTGTTGCTTTATAGAAACAAAGGGCATTCAAAATCCTTTTCCATGTCAGTCCCAAAAAAAGGATCTTCATAATCCTGCAAGATGG
>NW_011252877.1:0-502 GCF_000146605.3 Meleagris gallopavo
TTTTAAATTCTCTAACATCTCCTGAATTCAAAGGAGTAGAGACGTACCCTACTCCTAGCTGCTGTCCAGGTCCCGTTACTGGGACTTCTCTAAGGGGAACAACTTTTCCTCCCTGGAACTTCTTAGTTTGGTCTGGCTCCTGGTTCTCCTTCGCAGTCCAGGTGAGTCAGGATAATCTGACTCCTCTGTATCATCGCACTCTATCCCCTCATCTTCTACTGGAGCCTCTACTGGAGCCTGGGGTGCAGAGGCAGGTTGGGGAGCCACAGGAAGCTCAGGGGATACATAAGGAGGAGGGGACCAGGGGATTTCTTCCTCCTTTCTAATCTTTTCTTTTGTCTCTTTTCTTTAAGGTTAATAGAAAGTTCGGTTCCTGGCACAGTCCGTAGACTAGCGTATTCGCTTTCCTCATCGCTAAATGGTCTTTTTAGAATTAACATCAATATTAAGGCCTGGCATATCCAGTCCTCAAAGGATCCAAATATTGGCCAGAATAAACTAT
>NW_011252878.1:0-466 GCF_000146605.3 Meleagris gallopavo
GAGCGCTGAGGAGAGAGAGGAGAGGAGGTAGTAGGACGAGGGAGGAGGAGGAGGAGGAGGAGGAGGAGGAGGAGGAGGAGGAGGAGGAGGAGGAGGAGGAGGAGGAGGAGGAGGAGGAGGAGGAGGAGGAGGAGGAGGAGGAGGAGGAGGAGGAGGAGGAGGAGGAGGAGGAGGAGGAGGAGGAGGAGGAGGAGGAGGAGGAGGAGGAGGAGGAGGAGGAGGAGGAGGAGGAGGAGGAGGAGGAGGAGGAGGAGGAGGAGGAGGAGGAGGAGGAGGAGGAGGAGGAGGAGGAGGAGGAGGAGGAGGAGGAGGAGGAGGAGGAGGAGGAGGAGGAGGAGGAGGAGGAGGAGGAGGAGGAGGAGGAGGAGGAGGAGGAGGAGGAGGAGGAGGAGGAGGAGGAGGAGGAGGAGGAGGAGGAGGAGGAGGAGGAGGAGGAGGAGGAGGAGGAGGAGGAGGAGGAGGAGGA
>NW_011252879.1:0-430 GCF_000146605.3 Meleagris gallopavo
AGGCTGAGCAGTGGGCACAAATCCAAGTGCAGGGTCAGTAGCTGGGATGAGGGAACACCCACCACCAAACATGCTAGGGGATGAAAGGACTGAGCGTAGTCCTGCTCCATACGGCCTGGGAGTACTGGTGGGTGGGAGCTGGACAAAAGCCAGCAGTGGGCCCTTCCTGCCCAGAAAGCCAACCGTATCCTGGGCTGCATCCAAAGATGCGCAGTCAGCGGGCGAAGGGAGGAGATCCCCATTCCTCTGCTCTGCGCTGGTCAGGCCTCACCTGCAGTGCTGCGTCCAGATGTGGAGTCCTCAGTGCAGGGAGACATGGAGCTGTGCGAGTGCATCCAGAGTACAGCCACAAACACCAAACCCAAGGATGGGAAACCCCTCTCCTGTAAGCAAAGGAGAGCTGGGCTGTTCAGCCGCCTGGAGAAGTGAA
>NW_011252880.1:0-412 GCF_000146605.3 Meleagris gallopavo
TTCTAAGTGGTATAGTCAGTCAGACAGATGGTAGGTTGACCCTTCCATCAAATTTTCTTCCTATTAACCACAACAAAAAATACTGTGAGGAAGACAAAGTAAAGAAAAAGACATTTTCAGTACCTCCTTATGTAAGGAGATCCTTTGAAATAAGACAGCTACAATATGACAAACATATGTGAAGAGTTTCCACATAGTCAAAAATCATTAATTCCAAAGATGAAACGCATACTCCTGAATCCTGATCTGTAAGTCAAGGAGTTTTGGAAAGGACTATGACATGGCCAAGACTGACTCATGCAGGGAAAAACATGCCAAACTAATCCTATGCATGCAGAGTTTTTGCAGAGAAAAAAATGTGTCAGGTAGGTGGTACATAAGTACGTACATAAAAGAAACACTATAACATAAT
>NW_011252881.1:0-322 GCF_000146605.3 Meleagris gallopavo
GGAAGCCCAGAAGGAGCTGCAAATGCAGCAAGCACTGCACAAACGCCTAGACAGCTGGCTGCGCTTCCAGAAGCCTGCAAAGGAAAACACAACAGTCAAGGCCAGAGACGGAGCGATCAGGGAACTGAAGGCAAGGGAGCAAGAAGGGCATGGGCAAGGAGACAAGGAAGGCAAAGCAAGGCAACGCAAAGACGGAAAGCAAAGGAGACACTCAAAGCACACCCAAGAAACATCCTCTGAACACGACAGGAATGCCTGCAGCAACGAACAAGATCATGCAAAAGAAGGAGCAGGAAAGACAAAGAACCAACAAGTATAGAAA
>NW_011252882.1:0-342 GCF_000146605.3 Meleagris gallopavo
TTTTCTGTTCCTTATTAATTAAAATCAGTAATTACATGCTAGACTGCAAACATTTCATGTTTAGCACACAAAGCATTTGCAAATGCTGAGCCATCACATTCAGAACCTATTTGTTTCATGGTTGCTGTAATGATGCAGTCAGCGGGATTACTTGTTAGGTCTTGGGGGCTTTCCCAATGAGTGCATTTATCATTTAAAATGAAGGATCTGATTGACTGGGAATTATTGCAGAAAACAGAAAAGATGGTGGGAAAAATTGCTTCTTGCTTTTCTTCTGCTTAAAATGGAAGTCCTTATTCTGCTGCTCTTGGCATGCGCTCTGGGATTCATAGCAGGGGGAAG
>NW_011252883.1:0-465 GCF_000146605.3 Meleagris gallopavo
TAATAATAATGATGGCAGTCTTTAGTGACAAAGCATAAAGCATGGTTTGTGCAGAATGTAGAAATGGAGTCAACATAGACTCAACACATAAAGCAACCATATGAAACAAGAAGAAACAAAGTTGTGGAGACGCCCTCATTGTTTGGAGTTGGAGAAAAACATTTCTTTCTTAAAAAAAAGTAATCAAGTTAGTCAGCAGTGAATAACATTCTCAGGGTATTAAAGCATTAGCTATTGTATTTCATCTTGTGAGATCTGTATCATCAATCTATATTTGCCCCCAGTACCCTACTGGGTTATGTAGGCGCATGTGGTTTATCAAAGTGTATAATATTTTGTTAGATCTGGCAGTCTCTAGGATTCTGTCACACCACTAATAAGAATTAGAAGAGGCAACTTTTTTCTCCTGCTCTGTGTGGAGTGCTTATGCTCTTAGACAGCTGAAAGCACCAGGGACCCTTCTTT
>NW_011252884.1:0-455 GCF_000146605.3 Meleagris gallopavo
ATTGTTAACTTTTTCTCAGCTTTCAGATTTACAAAATTGAGGAAGGACTAGCAATCAAGGCATTGTTTTCGTTCAGTCTCAGTTTTAATCCACAGCAAAACTCCACTGTATCCACAGCTCAGTGATCTTCATTTTCCTGAGAACTGCATTTAGCCAGGTACTACATCTACTTTGACAGCTTTCATTTTCCTCCTAGCTGCCTTGTAAAATCTAGAAGAAAGCCTTCTGATATCTTAAACCTCCAAATTATACTTGACATGAACAATGGTCCATTTATCTCCATCAGACCTCTAGATATTAATGAGAATCACCCCTCTAGAGATCCAAGCACTTCAGTTCCACAGCAGTGATCCACAACCTGCAGAATCTAAGATGTTTCTCTCCTTATCCTAAGAAGAAAATAAACAAGCATTAAAATTCTATACAAAGGAGTTCATCTTAGAGTAAAAAAACAG
>NW_011252885.1:0-521 GCF_000146605.3 Meleagris gallopavo
TTATTAACAACCAGTTCTGAATGACCATTAATGACCTTAAAGAAAAGTTCATATTGGAAATCTAAGCTGAGTTCAATCTGAAAAGAAAGTACTGTATGGCACTCCATAAAAAGATTAGCTTGTTAATATGCCGGTCCTTCTGCAATTTTAAGTCTAGAAATGCATATAAGTAGAACAGAAACAACTAGTGTGCTTCAGCAGTAATGGCCAAGGCAGTTGCCAAGTCTCCAACAGATGCTGGGTTAGACATTTGCTCTGTTTCACAGCTGTGCACGGGTCTGAAATGCTGCCGCTGTAAATACTAGCACATAACATGTGCAAGGATGTTTCTTCTTTCTATGAGGAAAAAAAAACAACTCTTTAAAAATCATATTGTCCTATTCAATTTTATGTGAGATTGTCATTCCGAATACTCCAAATTATGCACATACATCTTGGAAAAGCTTTACAAAAAATCTTCAGGTTTTGCATTTTTTTTTTCTTACTAGAATGCATCATTGATGTGTAGAAACAACAGAACG
>NW_011252886.1:0-474 GCF_000146605.3 Meleagris gallopavo
TTCATTCCTTCTTTATCTGGTACCAAAGATTGGTCTTGGTCGTCTGCCAAAGGGGTCCCAGCTTGACGATAGATACATCGAACCATGTATCTTACTTCTGACCAGTAATTTTGGAGCTGCTGAGATTCACGTTCAGTCTCTGCTGAAATTTCTCTGCAAACAATGAACAAAAAAACCCCTAACTCAATTTTTACATCACACAGGTGTATTTATTCCCACTATTCTGAAGACTCTTCTCAGGAAAATCACGTCTAAAACAGCCCAAAGAGTACATGCAGAAAATAAAATCAAAAATTGAATAAAAGCCACCATCCCTAAGTTACTGCTATTGTCCCCAATTTAAGTAGTTTACACATATGTTGACAAATAAGCCACAAGACTGCTGATAGTCAGACTACAGGCATTATTCTAAGTCTGAATTCAGTTCTTACCTGCGCTCATTTACAGGCCTCACAGTTGCATGCTATGTCTGAA
>NW_011252887.1:0-494 GCF_000146605.3 Meleagris gallopavo
GGGTTTTTATATGAAACTCTACCTGCACTAAGATCACCTGTTAGTGTTATAGATGTACATAAAATATCCTAAGGACATTTCTGAAATTATACTAACAGTTCATTTGGAACTGTGTTCCGAGGAGAGAAATACATCCTGATTTTAGGAACTCAGGGTTAATTGCATATTCTAGTAAGTGCCTCACGTGTCATACATTTAAAAGAGAAGTGCAGTGACCTCTGTCCTCAAAGTTCCCCCTCCACTGTGAGACGTGGAGCCCCACAGCTGCTCCTCTGCCCTTTATTATTTGCAGGGGGCTGTGGGGGGGGCATCCCCCAATCCCTCCTTATAATAACCTTAATTAACCTTAATTAAGGTCCTTAATAAACCTTAATTACAAAAGTAAGGGTGGCACCCCGCCCGTGGGAACAATGTGGTCTGTGGGGTGGACCCTGCGTGACGGTGACACCTGGTGACAGTGACACCCAATATCGCCCACTGAAGGTGACAATACT
>NW_011252888.1:0-341 GCF_000146605.3 Meleagris gallopavo
AACCAATTCCAGAGAAGCTACCCGGTGAGCAGGGCTGTGCAGGGGAGGGCAGCATGGGGAAGCAAAGCAGGAGGCTGCTTCTCAGGTGTTTCCCATCTGCCCTGCAGATGGACTGCCCAACACAAATGGTAACAGATGATCCCGAGGCCCTGAGGGCAATAGGGACAACTGGAGTTCCTTCGTCCATAAAAAGATAAGTCAGTCCCAAAATGGAGCCTGTCTTGCTCCAAAAAAATCCGTGAAATCTCCCGTGTTCTTAGCCCAAAGCTTTTCCACTGCTTGGCTGACTCCTGACCCCACTGCAGGTGCTGGCAACCCACACCACCTGACTGCAGTGGCCT
>NW_011252889.1:0-328 GCF_000146605.3 Meleagris gallopavo
GCTTGTCAGCCTTGTGATCAGAACCCTTCAGAGCACGCAAAGTCTACTAACAATGAACGCAGTAACTAATGGAAAAGCTAAGTGCTGGGAGGAGACTTCCAGGAGTGAGGCCTTACTCTTATATCCATCAAACAAACAGAGCTTATGCCCTGGATATGACTTCACATTTGGAAACTGTGGGTAACCCAAGGCAGAGGAGCAGGCAGAAACCCTGCAACACACAGCAAAGCAACTCTGGGGCCAATGGAACTACCAGCAGCTTCCTATAAGGCAGAAGTTCACCCTCAGCTGGTGGGAGCTGCTCATGCTAAGTGCACTATGCTGCATT
>NW_011252890.1:0-525 GCF_000146605.3 Meleagris gallopavo
TTTAGGGCTGAAATGGGATGTGAAAATAACAGTAAAATAATAATTAAAAAAAGTTTTACTCATGTATTTATTTCCTAGGATCTATGTTCTCGTTGACTTTAAAAAATATAATAATAATGATCCTGTTACAATTTTTGTACTCTAACAAAACAAGAGATATTCAGAATAATCTTCACCTTGTACAAATCCAGTTATTACATGTGCATTTTATATTTTTCTCTAGTTGCCTTTCCTCCGTTCACTTTGTTGTAAGACCCACCCTAAGTGAAACATCATCTGCCTGTTGCAGGTTCCAGGTCTGTCAGCTGGGAGTGATCTCCCCATGCACATCTCCCACAGTCTGGAGGACTGAGGATGTAAACTGTGAAAATTCTTCATCAACATTTGGTGGAGACAGGGGGGAGCGTTTAGAAATAGAGCAAGAGAGAGAGAGGAGGAAGGACATGATCATAGGCAGCTCGTGCTGTCAGGTGCGTTTACAGTATGTGCTGGCTCAGTTCTCCACCAATTCACTGAAATCCCTGT
>NW_011252891.1:0-497 GCF_000146605.3 Meleagris gallopavo
TTTATTTTTTCTCCTCCATTGTGGAGCTGCTCTCTCTCTTTTTTAGCAGGGAACCCTGAGCGTACTTAAGGGCTGGTAGGTATTTGGACCTGGAAGCTGCTTCCTTCACTTGAGAGTGTGGAGGAGTATTGGTCCTTGGAATGGGGTAAGTGGTTTCTCTTTTTCTTTCAGGGCTGTGATCTTCTGTTTTTGGGGGATCGCAAGTGCGCTGAAGGGCTGCTAGGTGTAAGAGCAGCATGTGAATCTGGAGACTGCTTCCTTTGGGGTGTGGGGTGAGCCCTTAGAATGGGGTGAGTGATTCCTGCTTGATTTCAGAGCTGTGAGCTCTGCTTTTCTGGAGGATCTCAAGCTGGATGGCTGTAATGAATAGGGCTATGTGCTAAATTGCATCCATGCGGTGGGTGTTTTTGAAGGGCATTGTGTGCATCCTTGTTGTGTTTTAAATTATGTTCTGCGTCTCTTCTGATTTCATTTTGCTAGCCTGATGGAGTTGAAGG
>NW_011252892.1:0-361 GCF_000146605.3 Meleagris gallopavo
AGGTATTTCTGGCGGCAGAGAATAATTGAATTTGTCTAATATTTTCCTCACAACTGAGAAAGTTGCTATTCAGTAAAACAAACAAACAAAAGAAACAAAACCAAGCAGTAATTGTTCTGAGTCCCAGTCATTCAAATAGCTTTTGAGGGAGGAGAGCAAAAGTATCTTTATTACTGGAAAGGTGCCTTCCCTTTCAAATGTTCACAAGCCACACTGCCAGTTTCTGGAGAAGAGTATTATGGTCTGGCCTCAGAGTGGGCAGCTAATTGGAGAACTTACAAAAGAGACACGCAGAAGAAGAATCTCTCTATTTCCCAGCTGTTCGCGGTGACAGTTGGAAACTAGACACCAAAGAAGTTTG
>NW_011252893.1:0-474 GCF_000146605.3 Meleagris gallopavo
GGAACCTGGTAACAGCCTTTCAATACCTAAAGGAAAGAACAAGGGAAAATGGAGGTGAAATCTAAGGAAAATGTCTTCTACAGAGAGGGTGCTGAGGCAGTGGCACAGGTTGCCAGAGACATGGTGGATGTGCTGGCCCTTTCAAGGTGAGCCTGGCTCAGACTCTGAGCAACTTGATCTAGCTGTGGATGGTCAGCATGGGGGAGTCGGATCACATCGCAAACCTACCTGCATACAAGCAGCGCACCAACATGGGGTGCATGATGTTCATTACCTGCTGGACACATCTCACACCACTGACTGGAGGAGCCCAGGCAATCCTTCAACTCCATCAGGCTGCAAAATGAAATCAGAAGAGACGCAGAACATAATTTAAAACACAACAAGGATGCACACAATGCCCTTAAAAAAACACCCCACCGCCATGGATGCAATTAGCACATGAATTACAGCCATCCAGCTTGAGATCCTCCA
>NW_011252894.1:0-500 GCF_000146605.3 Meleagris gallopavo
TTTGGTTTCTGATAATATTTTAAATCTGTCCTTTAATTCAGAAGGTGTAAATAAGTTTCATTTCTCCTTCTTATTTTGTATCTTTTTCACCAACTGACATAAAGTTACATGTGATGTTCTTTGTTTTTGGTACGAGAATACATTCAAATCTGTTAAAAAAAGAAAAAGTAGATGGTATAGAAAATCGTAATTAGAGAAGCTGTATATTTCAAAGCCATCCTTTAACTTCAGTGGAGATCAGGGCCTGGGTGCAACAAAGCAAATCTCTCTTGTAGAAAGTGGTAGCCAAGAACAGTTTGGGTTCCTGAGTTAACCGCTTGCAGTGTCCTTGGCCTGTAAAATCAATAAACTTTTTAGAATCAATCCTATAAGCCATAGTGCAAAGGCTTCTAATCCTAAATTGTAAATCTGAATGTCCTGTATTATATCAAACTGCTGTTAAACTGCTGTTAAACAAAGTGTCTTAATAAAAAATGGCACTATGCACACCACTCTCCAGT
>NW_011252895.1:0-510 GCF_000146605.3 Meleagris gallopavo
TCCATCAGGCTGCAAAATGAAATCAGAAGAGACGCAGAACAGAATTTAAAACACAACAAGGATGCACACAATGCCCTTAAAAAACACCCACCGCATGGAGGCAATTAGCACATAGCCCTATTAATTACAGCCATCCAGCTTGAGATCCTCCAGAAAAGCAGAGCTCACAGCTCTGAAATCAAGCAGGAATCACTCACCCCATTCTAAGGGCTCACCCCACACCCCAAAGGAAGCAGTCTCCAGATTCAGATGCTGCTCTTACACCTAGCAGCCCTTCAGCGCACTTGGGATCCCCCCAAAAAACAGAAGATCACAGCCCTGAAAAGAAAAAAAAGAAACCAACTTACCCCATTCCAAGGACCAATACTCCCCCACACTCTCAAGTGTAGGAAGCAGCTTCCAGGTCCAAATACCTACCAGCCCCTTAAGTACGCTCAGGGTTCCCTGCTAAAAAAAGAGAGAGACCAGCTCCACAATGCAAGGAAAAGAAAAAAAAAAAAAAAAAAAAAA
>NW_011252896.1:0-306 GCF_000146605.3 Meleagris gallopavo
AAAACAGAAAAGGAGATGAAAACTGTATCCTTTACTTTACTGCTTGTGTACTTCTTGGAACTTGGTTCTACTGTTGTCTAGTTTGGATTTTACAAAAAAAGTGCTAGCATTATCAACACTTGGAATTATCAACCACACGATTTTTGTCAACTGAATTGAAAAGAAATTCCTCAATTTTTAACTTGTTCTTTAAATTACTTTTTTTCTTTTCTTGTGGTACGTAGGTGGATAACATATTTTCCCTACTGGAAATACCCCTAAACTTAATCCTCACTTCCACCTGAATAAACAGGTGTAAGTGCCCTA
>NW_011252897.1:0-433 GCF_000146605.3 Meleagris gallopavo
AAATAATATCATATCTAGATTATCGTTCTGAAGCTTCAACTAGCTTGCTGGGTCTACAAACCAAAGCTGCTCCACAAACCTTTCAACCCTTCTTGATTAAAACATTGATTTTGAAAGGATGGGACTAAACCCCTAATATGAAGACTGCCAAATTTCACAGCTGCTCCTTATCTCTGTGATTGTCTGACCAAAACCCCAGAGCTGACAGCTCTGTGATGATGAAGTTCTGCAAAAGTTAGGTTACGGATCTGTATTTCCCTACTAGATGGACACAAGCCAAAGAAAACTACTTGCAGGATTTTCTAGAAGTACTAGTGGGAATACGTTTTTATTATTCACACCTATGTATACGTGTATGTGGGTATGATAATGTCTCTTTTCTACGCTGCAGAAATAGTTAGCACATAACCACACTTACCACCTCCCACTGCCC
>NW_011252898.1:0-442 GCF_000146605.3 Meleagris gallopavo
TTCCAAACAGCAACTAACCTTTAGCAGAACTGACAGAAACATTACTTCCAGCCTAAACCAGTTTCTTCTCAAAGTATCTACATGCCACATTATCCAAAAAACCTACCTTAAATCAACTTCTAGGCTATACACAACATACACATAAATGAATCCAACACAATCCAAATACAGTGAAAAACCATCAAAAGCATAAAAATTCATAAAAAGCACAACAGCTTACTTTGTGCTGTCTTCTCCTCCAACTGAGCAGCACCTCCAGACCTCCATCAGCAACTTCAAGAAAGAAGAGCCCTGCTCCACCTGCTTTAATACTGCCCTGGGAGAGCCCTGCTAGCTGGGTTCCATCAGCATCCTCATTGGAATCACCTGTGAATGTCCAATCAGTTATGGGGCTGTGGGTGGGAAAGAGTTTCTTCTGCTCCTTTCTCGTTTTGTGTTTTTG
>NW_011252899.1:0-453 GCF_000146605.3 Meleagris gallopavo
ACTGCATTTCTCTGACAGACATTTACATCTAATGCTTACCTAGCTACAATGAAGTTTTCAATTAATACGAATGCTGTCTTAAAAGACTGTGAATAATTTAGAATCTGAAATCTCTTGTGAGTGATATTTTGAAGTCTTTCCTAGTGAAATGACAAAACAAACCTGGCATTGCTACTTTCACTGCCAATTAAGGGTTTACTACTATAGCATAGCTGCAGCCTGACAAATGCTTATTGTTGCAACGACTTGGTGAACACTGCATTCCACTCAGAAATATTCTAAGTGTTTCCATCAGGGTAAAGACATTCAAAACACAAACAAAATGAAGTGCCCAGAGGAGGAAAGGAGGAACAAGAATTTATCAAGACTGCTAGTGATTTATGAGAAGTAATGATTATGGGGCCCAGGCAGTGTGAAGAGACGATTCTATTAATCATTTTCTCCCTGATAGCT
>NW_011252900.1:0-462 GCF_000146605.3 Meleagris gallopavo
AAATGGGCGAATGGATAGCTTCTCCCTCTTTCCACCGCTAAATAAAGCCGGGATTTGGACCTTTTCCTGGAGTTTTCTTCAGAAGACGCAGAAGTGGAGAGTCTCAGCCTAAATTACGTGAAGCCGGCTGGGCAGGGTTCTGCATTAAAACGCATTAGGTTACCGTGCAGACATACCGTAATCTTGTGCGATTGGAAAAAGGGAGGGAGGAAAACCTTCCTTTCTCCGCCAAAAATAACTCTGGCATCAATGGAGAAGTGACGGAGGAGTGTCACACACGTTATAGACTCGGAGGTTTTGGAAGCAAAGCCTGTCTTCTGGCTGAACTTGGGCAGAGCTCGCATCCCTGCGACGCTGGATTGAAATGAGATGCAGGCACACGCGTTCTCGTAGGAGCTCTGCCGTGGGTCTCTGAGCTCAGCCCAAACTTTCCAGAGCTCTCAGACCCAAACTTGGAAAGTT
>NW_011252901.1:0-454 GCF_000146605.3 Meleagris gallopavo
ACACACACGATGTCTCCCACCTGCAAGAGATTGCAACGTCAATCCCAGCTTCAGCACGGCTGGGAGGAAAGCACAGCTCAAATGACTGCATCCTTCTGCATTGCCAAATACTGTCGAGCTGGAGAGCAATTGCACCAGTGCAGCTCTTAAGGCATTTGCCGTTGTACAACTGAATTTGGAGGTAGAAGAGTCACTGTGTTACACAGCAGCAGGCTCTCTGCCAAAGGGGATGGAAGAGCTCCAATTATCTACAGACATAAGTCAGCAGAACAGATCCTGAACAGATCTACACACTCCATACACTGGTCTGCTGTTGCGCAAAAGCCAGGCTACCACACTGGGCAGTATCTGTTTGATCAGAAGATTCAAATGCCAAATAAAGCCATATTTTAGAGCTGGCTGAACTCCTCCCTGCATCCAACCCAGTGCAAGTCTGATCTGGAACTGAATCTTC
>NW_011252902.1:0-359 GCF_000146605.3 Meleagris gallopavo
AAATAGCAAAGTAATGCAGGAAAAGTACAAAGAGAAAGCAAAGGCGTAGACTGCAAGAATATGGCCAAGGAAAGAATTCAAAGAAACACAGGGAGACAATAAAAAGCCAACAAAATCTAAGGAGAGAACGTGGGAAAGAAAGAAAGAAAGAAACGAATGGGAATAAAAGAGAAGCAGCAAATTGAAAGTAGGAAAAGCAAAGCAAAGCAAGAAACCAAAAGCCAAGGAATAGAAAGAACAACAGGAAAAAAACAAAACAAAGCAAAAACAAAAGCAGCCCAAAGAAAAACAAACAAACAAACAAAAATAGAAATAAAGCAATTGGAGAGCAAAGCAAAAGGAGCAGTAAAGAAGTCAAA
>NW_011252903.1:0-506 GCF_000146605.3 Meleagris gallopavo
TCTTCATTTTGGAGAGCGTGATTTCCAGGGCTGAAAAGGCTGTGGTCAGTGTGAGGCTGTGTTGTCTTGTTTGTTAGAGCAGTTGTAATGTTAAATTGCTCGCTTTGAATATTTTAACGTGTTGTATACAGTGGTGCTTGTAGGATTCCAGCCAAGTTGTTCAGGAGAGGAAAATTTGCAGGGAGGTTTGTGAAAAACTGCTGAGTGTGCTCCTCTCTAAAAAGATCTGGTTTAAAAAATATACCTATATCCTGACCAACAGAAAACAAGCTTGGAATTGGGTTCCGAGTTACAAAAAATATTGGTGTGTGCTCATCTGCATACCAAATACAGATTCTTCAGAACTCCTCTTGAATTTATCACAGAACCTGCAGAAATACTGGAGAAGGGGGAGTTTTCCCTTAAAAAGGCCCTTTTAATCTGAACTACACTGGACATTGTTTGGTAAGCAGCAGAAATTGGCTTCTTTGTAAAATATTTATATTGTAATAGCACAGAAGTCTCCC
>NW_011252904.1:0-400 GCF_000146605.3 Meleagris gallopavo
AAAATCCCTCATTTAATAGAGAAACTTAAACTGAAATCCGAGACAAATAGTTAGACTTCATGAGTGTTAAATATTACTAAATCAAGGGACAGCAAGGAAGACTAGCATAAGAAAAAAGAAATCAAATAGTTTACGTGCCTGCTGTCAGATAACATGTCACATAACATGTGACACTGACAAGAGGAATCGTTTCCTCGCATAGGAAAACTGTCATTCAAAACTATTTAAAAAAAAACAAACTTGTCTTCCTCAACAATACATGTAAACGTCCAACGAGGAGAAAAAGTAATGACTAGAAAGAACAAGAAGTACCCAAAGATGGATTACCAAGAGTTTATAGAAAAAAAACTGAAAATAGATTCTAAATGATTTACGCAAAATGCATTTCCTAAATTTCAAA
>NW_011252905.1:0-460 GCF_000146605.3 Meleagris gallopavo
CATTCAGCATGTTGATTTACGAGAAGAATCTCATCCACTGAATTTCTTAGGGAAGGACTAAGAGAAGAGTCATGTAGGAGTTGACCTTGCATGATGGCCTTCTTGAGAAAAAGTTAAAAAACCAAACAAACAACAACTGATAATCTTTTACCTCAGTCCTGTTCTCTGCACTGGCTTTATTTTATGGCACAGAATGAGCTCCCAATTTCAGCAGTGCCATGATGTGCCACTTATACTGACATAAATCATACAAACACAATTGGTTCCTTCCAACCCAAACCATTCTGTGTCCCTATGAAGCAGGACAAATCACTTTGCTAGTATTTGAAAAGTATCAGTGAAACACGAGTGAAAACCTTGCAACAAAGCAAAGATTTCTTTGTAAAATAGTTTCAATTCATCTGATCTTGAGAAATCAAAGGAGTAGCTCAATTATTAGCATTGCCTTAATTCTCAAAGC
>NW_011252906.1:0-491 GCF_000146605.3 Meleagris gallopavo
CAAGTATTTATGAAGCTGACACTCAAAGCAAGAGGCACGAAGTGGGTAATTTATGGGTCCTAACCCACTGATTCTTCCTTCCCTGAGGAATGATATTTAGCAAAAAAAGTAAAAACAAGTTTTGAAACTTGGACATAAAATTTATTACTTATCTATTTGAATGGCATGACTGTCTGAAGTTCTGGGTATTCTCAAGTCCCTCTGACCTCATTGCTGATATGGGTAAGTCAGATTTGAAAAAAGGCAGATCACATATAGGAGTACCAAAGAATGACCGAAGCATATAATTACAGACACTCAAGATTAAAAATACTTCCTTTAAGCCTTGCTCATCAAATTCTGTATCTCTAAATTAGACATGATATCAACCAAAGGTATTCATGAAAACTTGATAGGTTATTTAAGTGTGAAACATTAGGCACATGAATACCACAAAGTATCAGAAAACAAGAAAACAAACAAATAAACGAAAAAAAGAAACAACAAAAATA
>NW_011252907.1:0-487 GCF_000146605.3 Meleagris gallopavo
ACTCTCAAGTGAAGGAAGCAGCTTCCAGGTCCAAATACCTACCAGCCCTTAAGTACGCTCAGGGTTCCCTGCTAAGAAACAGAGAGAGCAGCTCCACAATGGAGGAGAAAAAAGAAAAAATACACTCACTCCATCACCAAAGAACAAGGCATACTCCAAAGGAAGCACTCCCCAGGTTCACATGCTGCCCCTACTCTTCCCAGCCCTTCAATGGGATCAGGGAGGGGTGGAGCCTGGCTCTGCCCCACTCCACAGCCAAACTGCCCCCAGCTGTGCTCGCAGGGCTGCACCCCGCCCCAGGTGTTGCCACAAAAACAGGAGGGCAAGGGAATGCCCAGGCAAAGGCAAGGGCCAAGAGAACATGGAAGGAAATGCCAAGGATGACGGCCCAGACAATACGGCAGGGAACGCCAAAAACTGAATGCCGACATGAATGTGGCAACAGAAAGCCAAGGGGTCATTAGGCCAAGAGAATGGGGCAAGGAAC
>NW_011252908.1:0-346 GCF_000146605.3 Meleagris gallopavo
TGGAAGAGACTGGGGGACTATGCTGAAGAAAATTAGCATTGCCTGTTTCAGAATTAGAATAGACATTTGCAATCTAGATACCAAAAAAACACAGCTTGGTATTTACTCACTCACCTATATAAAATGGCAGAATTCATGCTTATATCTGGTTGTAAAGTTCACAGTGAATTCCTTAAACAAATCTTTTCCCTTCACAGGAATTACTAATACTTAGAAGGAGTTTTCTGCCCATTACTGAAGAGATGGGTTTACAGAATCACAGAATCACAGAATCACAGAATTGTAGGGGTTGGAAGGGACCTCTAGAGATCATCGAGACCAACCCCCTGCCAAAGCCAGGTTCCCT
>NW_011252909.1:0-574 GCF_000146605.3 Meleagris gallopavo
CAGGAGTTAGTGGACTTAGAGGAAGGACTTGGTGGAGGCAGCAGGTAGAGGAGTCGAGTCAGAAGAAGGGATGGAGGAGGTCCAAACGGGCAAAAGGGTTCGGGGCACTCGTCGTTGCAATTTACATTCTTCGTCGGTTGTAGTTTTTTTGTTGTTGTGGCTTTAGTTGGTTGAAGTTGTCGATGTTACGTTTTGCATAGTACTCTGTGACTGGTTGGTTTTGCTGGTTGATGTAGTTCAACTCGGTCCGTATTTCGTTTGGTTGGTTGGTCCGTAAGACGGGGGTCAGATGAGAGCGGGACGTAGAAAAGAGGTAGAAGATACAAAAACCAAAAAAAAACTCTGGACCAAGAATATATAGGATGCGATAGGTCTCTTCGTAAAAAAAAACAGAACTACAAAAGTCTGAAGGAATGGTTAAAACTCTAAAAAAAAAACTCTTCGAAAAACATCAAGAAACTATCCAGATAATGCTCAGACGAAAGCTCCCTCGCGCTGCAGCTTAAAACATCCTTCCATTAGACTCTCCTGTTCCATGAATATCCCTTCTTGATGTTTTGAGGCTTTTTTGTGT
>NW_011252910.1:0-504 GCF_000146605.3 Meleagris gallopavo
TGCTGTAACTAATTACCTTTTCTTCTTCTTTTTAAAACAAACAAACAAACAAACAAAACTAACATACAGAAGCCTTTTATATTGGAGACCTATTCTAAAAATATGTCAGTTGCTGGTATGCAAGCACCCGGTCAGCTAAGCAAGTGTCAATAGCACCAGGAGTCAGCACAGATGAGTGACCAGTGTTTTAACATTATGTCACTTTGACCTGCTGTGAATACAGTCATATACTATTGAAATTACAACACTGACAGATCAGCTCAAGTAGGGCTCTCCACACTTAACAGCAACTGGAAGTGAGTTACAATTAAGGGAAAAAAAAAAAAAGACAAACAGGAATTTTCTGCTTCCTAGAACAGCTGTTTTGGGATTCAACTTCCTGCATTTACACTCCTCAGCTATCCTCTGGATGTGTATTTCCTTTCCCCTTCTCCATCCTAATTATTTTTCTTCTAGCACAGCTTTCAGTGAGAGATAGACACTTCTCTGATTCCCCTTCATAAT
>NW_011252911.1:0-479 GCF_000146605.3 Meleagris gallopavo
AGCTGAGCCCATCGGGCAAATGTGTGTGAGCTGAGTCCTCAGGGTCCCAAGGGAGTGGGAATTCGCTGCAACACTGCAGGCACAATCAGGGTAACTTAGTTTCAGCAAGTTTTGCGTTTCTAATAATGGAAAACAAACAAACAAACAAACAACACCCAAACAATTATGATAGGTGCTGCAAAAGTAAACTCCTCTTCACCTTTCAGATGGAAAGTCAATGACTGTGTGCAATTTACTCCTGTAAAAAGTGTGGGGCCTTACTTCCACTTCAGTGTCTCTGCTGTCTGACACAACGGGAGCTGCTGTGGCCTCGTGTCCGTGCCTGTGCCTCCTCCTGGGTGAGCAGCTTTGTGGGAGGAGAAGACACCCCACAGGGGACCTTTGGGGCCATAAATAAAGGACTGTGTCCTGTAAAGGAAAAGCACAGATCAGAGGGAGGATCAGCAAGCAGCAGCACGGCCATCGCAGATCTGGGGGAG
>NW_011252912.1:0-483 GCF_000146605.3 Meleagris gallopavo
AAACCCCCACCTCGCAGGTAGTGCAGGAGGGCTGAATTCGCACTTGTCGGCATCGGAATCGCACTCCTTCGCTCTCACGCGTAGAAAGACGGCATTCGCGCTGAACCGCTCCGGAGGACTTTGCCGTAGCTGGCCGAGAAATTGTGTTTCTCCCCGAATGCCGCTTTCAGCCGTCAGCAGCGGTCTCGTGTTTCTCGCTTGCCGAGAACGGGCCACTTCAGCCGGCTGCTTTTCTCCGACGAGTGAGCGGGCTCCTGTGCGCGCATCGGAAAGGAGCGGTTTGCACTTCGCCTTGGCTACATGCAGAATGCACTACGCCTACCTCTGAATACTATGTCTCTGCCTTTATTTCGAGCCACAATTTCATTCTAGTCAGGTTTTCCACTGCGACACATCTGCATTCAGACAGGAAAAGAGTGGAAGGGAAAACCCTCTCTAATCAGGCATTTGCAAGTTCGCGGAGCGACAGCTGCAGTGCTTTCA
>NW_011252913.1:0-322 GCF_000146605.3 Meleagris gallopavo
TAATGGGTTGTGTGGGGGAAACAGGTGAACAGAGTCTCCATGAGGCAGAAAGGACATCTGGGGGCAGAGGGAGGAGTGGGAGAGGAGAGCCAGGAGTTGTGGGGGGCTTCTATGGGGCAGAAAAGGTGGCCGGTTGGGGGGGACTGGAGGTCAAAATGGGGGAACAGACACCAGGGATCAGGGAGGAGAGCACGGGGGGGTACAGGGGACTCTAGGGGTCAGGAAAAAGGGTGAGGAGGTGAGAAGGAAAAGGGAGGACAGGGGATCCTGGGGGGTCAAAGTAGGGGGGACTGGGGCGTGGTAGGAGACTCGTAGGGATCAG
>NW_011252914.1:0-307 GCF_000146605.3 Meleagris gallopavo
AAGTTGCAGTATTCTCCCCTGATATATGACGTTTTCCCCTAGAAATAACAGTTTTCTCCAATTATAGATGACGTTTTCTCCCAGAAATACAAGCTTTCTCCATGAAAGATGACATTTTGTGCCAGAAATACCAGTTTTCTCCTGACAAACACAACGTTTTCTACCAGAAATTCCAGTTTAGTCCCCAAAAATACGGCATTTTCTCCCAGAAATACCAGTTCTCCTAGTCCCAGAAACATGACTTTTTCTCCCAAGGTATACCAGTTTTTCTTCCTCAAAAATATGACATTTTCTCCAAGAAATAGGA
>NW_011252915.1:0-319 GCF_000146605.3 Meleagris gallopavo
AATCAATCTTCTAGAGCTCTATGATGAGGTGTTATTAGAGAAGACTAAGAAGAAGAAAAGTTAGAGTATCTCAGTCTTTCCTTGTTACCTTGTTACCAGCTTGCCTGTGTCACGCACTTGGGGGAGACTGTGGGTAAGAGGGGGACAAGATGGGGATACACACTCCTGAACTTTCCTTTCTGACTGAGGTACCTGTGGAAACCTTTCCTCTTGCACTCTTTGTAAATTTTAGTTCCACATGGGCCTTTGGTTTTCCTGACGCTATCCCTACGTAGCCTAGCAGCTTCTTTATACTCTTCCCTTGATACCTGTTCCTGTT
>NW_011252916.1:0-487 GCF_000146605.3 Meleagris gallopavo
TGGCCCTGGATCACGTCGTGCAGCTCTGCACAAGCTGGGGCTAGGACTCTTTGCCTAAGGGACTGGTTTCCCTAAGGCTGGCTGGTCACAGCACCACAGACAGCATCCTTCCGAGGGCTGAGCTGGAGGGCAAGTGCAAAAAACCCACACGGGACCGGTGTCCCATCAAAGCTGGATGAGGCTGTGTTACTAAACACGGTGCGACAATGGCTGCTAAAGCATGTGGGGGACAAAGCGTGGCACGTACCTGGCAAGAGATCAGAACGAGGTACACAAGTTCCTTGAACCCGCAGCCGTTCCTTGTCACTTTGCTCTGATCTTCCACGAGCGAAAAGCTGCACCAAGGGAGCAGGCAGAGGAGAGAGAAGGAACAGGGTCAGGGAGCTTGCACAATTTAGCAAAGACAAAGAGAAGAACCACGGGACAAATGCCACCTTATGGATCGCTTGGCAAATGCGTGTACTGGGCAAAAAATTACATCCGATGG
>NW_011252917.1:0-417 GCF_000146605.3 Meleagris gallopavo
TTGCCTGCAGGCGAGCTCCTGCTCTGAGTCTTCGGTCCTTCACAGGGTGTCAGCTGCTCACAGACAGAGACTGGGTGATGGCCAAGGTGCCTGGGAGCTGCTGGATGTGTGCGAGTGCTTGTGAAGTGTCATGGATAGTTGTGGGCAGCGAAATTCTGGCGGGCACTGGTCTCTGTGGAAGGCAAAGATGGATGTTCTGAAAGATGTTCATGAATGTCCATGTAATTGGAAAAAAGAGGTGAGAAGAAAAGGATTGAAGACAAACATTCAAATCCATTCAACTATGTTAATACACTTCTCAACTTCTAGTATTCTCCTGAGTCTTCTCTCTTTAGTCTGACAACGGTGTCCTGGAGTGGATTTGATATTCTCCATTCTTCTTTTCTTTTATTTATTTGTTTATTCATTCATTCATTC
>NW_011252918.1:0-308 GCF_000146605.3 Meleagris gallopavo
ATGGAATGAAGGAGTGGAGAGGAGAGGAGAGGAGAGGAGAGAGAGAGAGAGAGAGAGAGGAGAGAGAGAGAGAGAGAGAGAGAGAGAGAGAGAGAGAGAGAGAGAGAGAGAGAGAGAGAGAGAGAGAGAGAGAGAGAGAGAGAGAGAGAGAGAGAGAGAGAGAGAGAGAGAGAGAGAGAGAGAGAGAGAGAGAGAGAGAGAGAGAGAGAGAGAGAGAGAGAGAGAGAGAGAGAGAGAGAGAGAGAGAGAGAGAGAGAGAGAGAGAGAGAGAGAGAGAGAGAGAGAGAGAGAGAGAGAGAGAGAGAGAG
>NW_011252919.1:0-479 GCF_000146605.3 Meleagris gallopavo
TGATGGAGTTGAAGGATTGCCTGGGCTCCTCCAGTCAGTGGTGTGAGATCTGTCCAGAAGGTAATGAACATCATGCACCCATGTTGGTGCGCTGCTTGTATGCAGGTAGGTTTGCGATGTGATCCGACTCCCCCATGCTGACCATCCACAGCTAGATCAAGTTGCTCAGAGTCTGAGCCAGGCTCACCTTGAAAGGCAACCTGTGCCACTGCCTCAGCACCCTCACTGTACAAGACATTTTTCCTTAGATTTCACCTCCATTTTCCCTTGTTCTTTCCTTTAGGTATTGAAAGGCTGTTACCAGGTTCCCTTGGAGCCTTTCACTTCTCCAGGAGGCCCGAACCAGCCCAGCTCTCCTTGCTTACAGGAGAGGGGTTCCATGCTTGGGTTCGTGTTTGTGGCTGTACTCTGGATACACTCGCACAGCTCCATGTCTCCCTGCACTGAGGACTCCACATCTGGACGCAGCACTGCAGCTG
>NW_011252920.1:0-446 GCF_000146605.3 Meleagris gallopavo
TGAGTTGGTTGAAGAAAACAGGTATGCCTGGGAGAAAATATCATCTTTTTGGAAGCACAGGCCCAATTTCCAAGTGAAATGTGGTATTTCTGGGAGAAAATGACAAGTACGTGGGAGAAAAGTGGGCAAACTGTGGGAAAGACTGACTTCTCTTGGAGGGCAAGTGTGGTATTTTTGGTGTGAAAAGGGGTCCTTTGGGGAGAAAACGGGGTGTAGATGGGAGAAAATGTCCTGTTGAGGAGTGCCCAGCAGTATTTTTGAGAGAAAAGGGAAGGTACTTGTCAGAAAAGTGCTCTTTCTGGGAGAGAGTAGCATAGTTGGTTGGAAAATGCCACCCATTTGTGAGAAAGCTGCTTTGTTCCGGGAGAAAATAGCATTCTTTGGGGGAGAAGATGTCCTCTTTTGGATGGAAAAAGTGTAGTTGTGGGAGAAGCTGTCCAAATGTT
>NW_011252921.1:0-497 GCF_000146605.3 Meleagris gallopavo
AGCTGCCATACGCCCCGTGGTATGTACGAAGGATCATCAACACAGAGGATAACGTGGGATGGATAAGGGAGGTATTACACACAGAACACACCCAAAAAGACTCCCTTTGCTTCCCTGCACCATCAAATGTAACATCTGTACCTGGCTTTGGCACTGAGTTGACGAGAGCCTCAGGAACTTTGTTAGTAATCAGTTCCACACACTCGCCAGGGAAAATCCCACCTGTAACAAGAACAGAAAGAGAGGCCAACTATTGCATGCAGCATTTCCCACGTCTGAACTGTTAAACCAAAAGCAACACAACATTTTCCTTGGATCGTGCTTGCCTGGTGCTCCGTAAGAATACCCAGTAGACAATGGCCTACATAAAGGTAATAATAATTTTTCTACATCTGCAGCCAGAGGCAAGATCCTCTGACATTGATACAGGGAAATCTTTCATGTGCAGAAGCCATCCTGTGCAGGCAGAGCAGCTCTAAGCTGAGATTCCTGCCTTT
>NW_011252922.1:0-368 GCF_000146605.3 Meleagris gallopavo
GACAGAAGGCTTTTCCTCTTTAAATGGAAAACGATAAAAGTCAATCTTGTAGCATTAAAGTATCCTAAAAATCCTGTATCTGGAAGATATGAGGCTGGTGCAAAACAGAAACAGTGTAGCACCTTCCAACCTTATATGATTAAGTACCAAGCTTCAATTTGAGTGTTTTCACTGCGGGCAATGTCACAGATTGGTATCTCTTCAAAGATGGATCTCATTTTACATAAAACTTGAAAGACAAGAAGAAAAAAATATAGAAATCTGTGTTTAAGACAACTCTTGATGCAATGGTGATATGTATTTCTACAGTAAATTGCCATTCAGCAAAAGCAATGACTCCAGTTTTCAACAGGACATGTAACAAAGGA
>NW_011252923.1:0-323 GCF_000146605.3 Meleagris gallopavo
CCCATGAAGTTGAGAACTCAGTAGTAACACTTGCTCTTGGGTGAGTAGTATCATTGAATCCTAGAATGCCTTGGGTTGGAAGGAACCTCAAAGACCATTCAGTTCCAACCTGGTCCCATGGGCAGGGTTGCCAACCATTAAATCAGACATCAGATGAGGCTGCCCCAGCCAACCCTTTGGAGCACCCACAACTTCTCCAGGCAGCAGCATCCTAGCATCAAGAAATTAAAGTATGACACCCACATTTTCTGAATGTAATTCGTAAGTTGGACATTAGGAAAATTTCACAGCTTCAGAAAGATAGACCCACCCCAGTCCCTGAT
>NW_011252924.1:0-424 GCF_000146605.3 Meleagris gallopavo
AAAATGCCACTTCTGCTTCTCTCCAAAGGAGAAAAAAGAAACAACTGTTGATTGTGGAGAAATAGCACGTTATATCTTTGGGAAAATAATGTAGAAGTGTTTGAAAGAGAAAGATCAAAGATGTGGCAGTACTGTTAGAGCCATTGTGTGGATGCTCTGTTTGTACTGCCAAGGACTTATAGATGTTTTCATTTATGGGTGAGGAAACTGGAAATATGCAATATTGCTTTGTATTTTTTTATGTTACAACTTCCCTGAGTTACTGTTTAATTGGCGCATTGAAAATTTCTGCCAGTGACTTTACAACTGAATCCTATAATGAAATGTCACTTCTTTTCAGAAAAATTTTACTTTCTCTTGATTAGTTGAAATATTAAATTTGCTTCTGTAAGTGAATCTATTGATTTTTAGCTTAATGTGTTAT
>NW_011252925.1:0-442 GCF_000146605.3 Meleagris gallopavo
CGGGATGCCATCCACAGAGACCTCAACAGGCTGAGCAGTGGGCACAAATCCAAGTGCAGGGTCAGTAGCTGGGATGAGGGAACACCCACCACCAAAACATGCTAGGGGATGAAAGGACTGAGCGTAGTCCTGCTCCATAAGGCCTGGGAGTACTGGTGGGTGGGAGCTGGACACAAGCCAGCAATGGGCCTTCCAGCCCAGAAAGCCAACCGTATCCTGGGCTGCATCCAAAGATGCGCAGTCAGCGGGCGAAGGGAGGAGATCCCCCATCCCTCTGCTCTGCGCTGGTCAGGCCTCAGCTGCAGTGCTGCGTCCAGATGCGGAGTCCTCAGTGCAGGGAGACATGGAGCTGTGCGAGTGCATCCAGAGTACAGCCACAAACACGAACCCAAGGATGGGAAACCCCCTCTCCCTGTAAAGCAAAGGAGAGCTGGGCTGTTCG
>NW_011252926.1:0-527 GCF_000146605.3 Meleagris gallopavo
TTCTGCACTGTCATTTGAAAAATCCCTGGTGTTGTCAAACATTGTCCATAAGGCTTACGTGGAAGTCAATGAGGAGGGCACTACAGCAGCAGCTGCTACAGGAGCTGCCATTGTGAGGAGATCCCTTCCCCTCATAGAGGTGTTTATGGCTGACCATCCTTTCCTATTCTTTATTAGGCACAACCCCACCAATGCCATTCTTTTCTTTGGTAAATTCTGCTCACCTTAAAATCAGGGCCATCTTCTAGCACTGTGAGAAAAACCTGGATGAGAATCAGAAATACTGTTTGTTTTGTTTTTTCCCCCCCCACACACCTTCTTAATCCTATGAATGAAGGTAGACCAAAGCAATTTAACTTAGAACCATCAATTGAGCGCCCTCCTGCTATGATCTTTCAAAGGCAAGTATTGATCTGAATCCAAAAACAGGAGTAAAATTTTCCTTTAATCTGACTGGATATCAAGAACATTTTTGTTTCCCCCAAAGGTTGTAACATACCACTACTGTATAGCCTACAGTTCTCCAG
>NW_011252927.1:0-470 GCF_000146605.3 Meleagris gallopavo
GAATGAATTGTGGCTCGAAATAAAGGCAGAGACATAGTATTCAGAGGTAGGCGTAGTGCATTCTGCATGTAGCCAAGGCGAAAGTGCGGAAAACCGCGTCCTTTCCGATGCGCGCACAGGAGCCCGCTCACTCGTCGGAGAAAAGCAGCCGGCTGAAGTGGCCCGTTCTCGGCAAGCGAGAAACACGAGACCGCTGCTGACGGCTGAAAGCGGCGTTCGGGGAGAAACGCGATTTCTCGGCCAGCTACGGCAAAGTCTCCGGAGCGGTTCAGCGCGAATGCCGCTTTCTACGCGTGAGAGCGAAGGAGTGCGATTCCGATGCCGACAAGTGCGAATTCAGCCTCCTGCACTACCTGCGAGTGGGGGGTTTTTCTGCGCAGTCCTGAAAGGATCTCTCCCCACTTTCTGAAACGCTCTCCCTGAGAGCACTACAGCTGTCGCTCCTCGAACTTGCAAATGCCTTATTAGAG
>NW_011252928.1:0-544 GCF_000146605.3 Meleagris gallopavo
TTTGTATGAAATATGAAAAATCCTGTGATAACAGGACATCGTCGTTACTTCGTCGTGTAAATAACGGTTGTTGAGAATGTAGTTTATTTTCAACTGTTAGCAAAATCCACCCGTACCGTCCCTCTGGTACCACTCTCTAACCAACTGTCCTGCTTCGGGTAAAACTAAGACAAAGAAACCAGAAATGGGACACTGCTGAGCCTGTAGTGCCGAAGTAGAAAAGGGATAAATACAATTTTTAAATATTGTATTGTAACTCTGGGGGAAAGCAAAAGCGGCATCAATTGCCATGGTTAAATCTACATTCACTTTCCAGCAATGGGCAACCATCAGGATGGTTGGTGTAAAAACCAGCAAACACGTTGCTTAAAGTTGGTCGGTTTGAAATTCGACTTTCGAGTCATCTTCCTGACCACCTGCTCGCCCAACGCATCCGACACCTTTGCTGGCATTCTGAGCTTCACCGTGCCCTTTTCAACACGAAAAATTTGATGATTGTTGCGCAGCAACGTTTGCAGCCCTCCGCACTCAGCCTTCATCGCGG
>NW_011252929.1:0-548 GCF_000146605.3 Meleagris gallopavo
TCTCTGGACGAGGGAAAGCGCTCCTAATCATGCCGGGCAGGAGGTAAGGGTAGCTACCGGGCATGGATCTACCCAGCCATCAGACGAGAAGCCTGAAGACCACCACAAGGGAAGAAGCAAGGACAGCCAGGAGGCGTGAACCCAATTGTCTCTGCAATAGAAAAACACCTGCAAATCCATCAAGCGCCGCAGGAAAGCCGAGAGACGAGGCTTGAGTGAAACAAGTCGGGAAAGAAAAGACAAAAACAATCAAGGGAGATCACATAAGGGAAGTGAAGGCAACGTCAGAGCAAAGGGACGGGACAGGCGCCAACCAAGGGAAAGGAAGGGAAGGAAAAGGAGCGTGAAAAGAATGGAAAAAAAGCAAAAAGCCAGGGAAAGCCAAAGAAAATTCAATTTCCTAGGAGGAGGAAAGGAGTGTATCGAGCAAGGAATGAAAAAGCATGCAAAGAAAGGAATTGCGTAGTAAAGAACCAACAACCAAACAAAAAAAACAAAACAAATAGCAAAAGCCAAAGCAAGAAGGAGCAGCAGAGAAAAAGGCAATC
>NW_011252930.1:0-538 GCF_000146605.3 Meleagris gallopavo
GTGGCTAAGAACCTGTTGTGAGTTGTAGTGCTGTAGCACTGTCTTTGTAGCTAGGCTTTCTGTTTGTTCTTTCGTGGGACTTTTGTCTCTTTCCTTCTCCTACTCTTACCTGACCATCTTTGTGCTGATGATTGCCTGTGTGGAAAATGAAGGTATTGTTTCTGCACTGAAACATTGAAAAGGGCAATCGATCTAAGGAATTAAGCTGTAACACGTCCTTGGAAACAGTTGATGTGGAAAGTAAGAATACCATATACGTCTTAGTAACGTATTTGAGAAACATAGTTCCCAACTTACCTAACAAATTCTTTCTCATAAAGCTGCAATAGATGTTAAATGTTCTAAACAAGGTGGGTATAGTGTTCTGAACTAGGAGACCCATGGTAAGGTTGTTCATTAGACCGGCAGAAAGCGAAATACATGTAAGAAACTTTCAAGGAGTCAGGGCTTTACACAAGGCAGAGCTGTCCCACTCTGTGGGAATGTGAGGATGCCGTGTGCAGGCTCCAAGATACTACCCCTCCATCCTCCTTCCGAG
>NW_011252931.1:0-356 GCF_000146605.3 Meleagris gallopavo
GGGGAGACCACAGGGGAGTGCTGGGGGGAGAAGAGGAGAGTGGGATGGACGTCTGTGGGGTCGAAAAGAGTCTGGGGGGAAACTTTGTGGGCTGTGGGGGGGAAAGGGGTGAACAGAGTCTCTACGAGGCAGGAAGAGCATCTGGGGATTGAGGGAGGGGTGGGAGGGAAGAGCCAGGGCTTGTGGGTTGTGGCTTCTATTGGGCAGAACAGGGGTCCGGCTGGGGGGATTGGAGGTCCAAAATGAGGTCAAAAATGACTCCAGGGGTCAGTGAGCAGCGCACAGGGGGGTACAGGGGACTCTAGGGGGTCAGGAAAAAGGGGCCAGGAGGTGGGGGGAGAAGGGAGGAAACGGGA
>NW_011252932.1:0-529 GCF_000146605.3 Meleagris gallopavo
GTTGACTGTAGAAAATGAAGAAGCCTCCGAGGCTACTTCCATTGGAGACACAACTTAATGTGGCAGTGGAAAATGGAGTTTGGAAGCTATTCCCATAAACAAGATACTTCTTACCCCAGCAGAGCCATGTTTGCAGACCTATGCAAGGAAAGAAGCATATCGTGCAGAGGAACAGCTGGCATATCTGCTACTACAGGTGGGGAAAGAAGAAAGGTCAGGATGAAAGACCAAACCAGCGCAGGACCAGTCAAGGCTGTCACAAAATGATGAGCTATAGCAACTTGACACCTTAACATGACATAAGTAAAATTTAAGGTTACAAAGTGTTCCTAGCCCAAACTAGGGCTTTTAACTTTATTTATTTATTAATTTATTTATTTATTCTTGAATTGCTTTGGATTGAACACCAGGATTTCTCTGGATATTTCACTTTTGGATCCTGTTTGGACAGAAGTTTCACACCTTGCTAGAAATGGCACTGAAAATAGATCTAGACTCCTCTATACACTGATAAGGTTCTTATAAGACT
>NW_011252933.1:0-459 GCF_000146605.3 Meleagris gallopavo
ACTTCATGGAAGGTGTCTGTGGCACGCTTGTTGCAGAGCCAGCTTCCCAAAGGGGAAGGCAGGCCTGCAGCCTCCTGCCTTTAATCATGGGAGGGCTGAGCTGAGCAGTGCAGCCTCGTGCCTTGGGAGAAAGGAGCTTTCCTCACCTTTGTCCCTAGGAGTGCCTAGGGGTGGTGGCTGGGCGTTCCTTGGGCTGCTTCCCGTGCTTCTCACAGCTCGCCCAGATATACCAATGCAAAAGCAGCTTGCAGAAGCATAACATGCTGGCATGCTCTTTTTTGGTTCTCTTTTCCTGGTCGGTAGCACACTTGAAGATTGTCTTCACTTTATGTGAAGCAACTGTGTTATTGTATTGCTCTTTGCGCTTCTAATGTTCAACCAGTTCCCTTCATTAAAGATCCATGTTGTCTCGCTGTAAACAAGTACATGTCTTGCTCTGAGGGCTATCTGCTCTTTTTT
>NW_011252934.1:0-339 GCF_000146605.3 Meleagris gallopavo
CCTATATAGCTCTTAAAATCCAAAGGCTGAGATTCAATTCAAGTACGAGAAAAAAATACCATGCAAAACCAGTGACTAGGGCAAAAATATCAGTGAGTCCAATACCAAGTGGCACTGACTAACTTACATCCCAATGACATGAACAGAAAAAAAGAAACCACGAAGCAGTGACTAGGCTTCTTTCATTCATCATGTGTTCTGTACTAGGCCTGGCAATATTCTGAGCACAGGTACCAACCCCAACAGACATTGCTAGCTGAAATGTATCCTAAGTGTGGGCACTTAAGCATGCATACCACAGCTGGAATACTCATAAACAGTGCTCAAACTTGATTCTTC
>NW_011252935.1:0-388 GCF_000146605.3 Meleagris gallopavo
AGAAATGGTCTTTCTGGTGGGATGTGCCACATCTTTGTGAGGCAATCGGTGTTTGTGAGGGCCAATGGCATATATTCAGGATCGAAATGGTCTTTCCGCAGTAAAAGTCCAAAAGTCTGGGAGTAAGTGTCATGATGAGGAATGTAATGGAGTGTAATTGGGAGGAACTGGGAGGAATTTCTCGGAGTCGTGGTCTTTGTGGGTGCATATGTCCCATTTAGGGAAGGAAAGGAGTATTTCTTAGCAGAACTGCCATAGCATTTAGGGAAAAGTCCTATCCTTGGGAGAGAAGTGGTATTTGTGGGAGAAGATGTCCTATTTCGTTGGTTGGACAAGTGTCCAATTTGGTCTTGTCGATCTAGTCGTTTTTGGGAGAAACGTGCGGTAG
>NW_011252936.1:0-442 GCF_000146605.3 Meleagris gallopavo
ACCACTGACTGGAGGAGCCCAGGCAATCCTTCAACTCCATCAGGCTGCAAAATGAAATCAGAAGAGACGCAGAACATAATTTACAACACAACAAGGATGCACACAATGACCCTTAAAAAACACCCACCGCATGGATGCAATTAGCACATAGCCCTATTAATTACAGCCATCCAGCTTCAGATCCTCCAGAAAAGCAGAGCTCACAGCTCTGAAATCAAGCAGGAATCACTCACCCCATTCTAAGGGCTCACCCCACACCCCAAGGAAGCAGTCTCCAGATTCAGATGCTGCTCTTACACCTAGCAGCCCTTCAGTGCACTTGCCATCCCCCCAAAAAGACCAAGATCACAGCCCTGAAAGAAAAAAGAACCACTTACCCCATTCCAAGGACCAATACCTCCCCCACACTCTCAAGTGAAGGAAGCAGCTTCCAGCTCCAAAT
>NW_011252937.1:0-485 GCF_000146605.3 Meleagris gallopavo
GTAGTGTGCACTTGCAGCCCAGAAGGCCAACTGTACTCCTGGGCTGCATTCAAAGAGGAGCGACCAGCAGGGAGAGGGAGGTGATTGTCCCCCTCGACTCGGCTCTGGTGCGGCCCCATGTGCAGCACTGCGTCCAGGCCTGGGGCTCCAGCACAGGAATGATGTGGAGCTTTTGGAGCAGGTCCAGAGAAGGGCCACGAAGATGATCAGAGGGCTGGAGCACCTCTCTTAGAAAGAAATGTTGAGGGAACTGGGATTGTTTCTGTGGGAGAAGAGAAAGCTCTGGAGATAGCTCATGACAGCCTTCCAAGACTCGAAGGGAGCGCATAAGCAGGAGGGGGCAACGGCTGTTTAGGAGGGTGGATAGCGATAGGACAAGGGGAAATGGTTTTGAAGTGAGACAGGGGAGGTTTAGGTTGGTTATTTAGGAGGCGAGGCTTTTCACGCACAGGGTGGTGACGCACTGGAATGTGTGCTTGAGAGTC
>NW_011252938.1:0-459 GCF_000146605.3 Meleagris gallopavo
TAAGAAGCATTTCATGATATGCATCGAATTTGGCAGCCAGCAGAAGAGAAGGCTCCGGGGAGACCTCCTAAGGGCGGCCTTCAGTATCCCAAGGGGGGCTGCAAAAAGCAAGGGACAGAGTCTTTAGATTGGACATAAGGAAGAAGTCTGTTACAATAAGCGTGGCACTGGAACAGGGACACTGAGGGATCCTGGGGATCTCTGGAGCCCTGAGCACTGGGCGCCAGGGCCTGGGGATGGAGGGGATGGACAGCACCATCCCCTACCCTTTCCAGGGGGACCACTGCCACCCCAAGACCTTCCTCGTGCTCTGAGGGGCTGTGCAGAGGAGGGTCTCAAGCCGTCCTACGGATGGCCCAGAGTCACTGTGGAGATGGGGACAGGGGGCTGTGGCTGCTGCCCCCCAGGGGGACCCACGATCCCGCCCTGGGCTGCTGCCAGCCCTCCTCCTGCCCAAAG
>NW_011252939.1:0-508 GCF_000146605.3 Meleagris gallopavo
ACTCCAAAGGAAGCACTCCCCAGGTTCAGATGCTGCCCCTACTCTTCCCAGCCCTTAAATGGGATCAGGGAGGGGTGGAGCCTGGCTCTGCCCCACTCCACAGCCAAACTGCCCCCAGCTGTGCTCGCAGGGCTGCACCCCGCCCCAGGTGCGGGTTCCACAAAAACAGGAGGGCAAGGGAATGCCCAGGCAAAGGCAAGGGCCAAGAGAACATGGAAGAAAATGCCAAGGATGACGGCCCAGACAATACGGCAGGGAACGCCAAAACTGAATGCCGACATGAATGTGGCAACACAAAGCCAAGGGGTCATTAGGCCAAGAGAATGGGGCAAGGAACACAAAAATCGGAGGACAAGAGAATGTAATAGTGAAAACAGTGCAAGACCAGAGACAAGCAAGACACAGAACAAAGAGGATAGGCAGCCTTCTGGGCACCATGAAGCGCAATTCAGAGCTCTGGGGGAACCCTATTGTGCCGGGGCTCGTGGAATGGGTAAACGGTGGCAGG
>NW_011252940.1:0-317 GCF_000146605.3 Meleagris gallopavo
AGGTGAATGGGAAAAAGGGTCCTGTCACTGCCATTGATAAGAAAGAGAGTAAGGAGGATCTGAGGAACTACTGGCCAGTGACTCTCACCTCTGTACCTCATCTGGGAAGATCATGGAACAGATCCTCCTGGATGACATGCTTGATCACATGAGGAATGAGCGTGTGATCTGAGACAGCCAACAAGGCTCACAAGGGGAAGTCGATGCTTGACCAATCTGGTGGCCTTCTGTGACGGAGTGACGATGTTGGTGGACAAAGGCAAGGCGACCGATGTCACGGCAAGGCGACCTGAGCTTGAGCAAGGCCTTTGATATGG
>NW_011252941.1:0-504 GCF_000146605.3 Meleagris gallopavo
GGCAACACAGCAGAGGAATTTTTTGAGAAAGGGAAGAAAATAATCCAAATCCTTCTGTCAGCTGGTTTTTCCATTAAAGGAAGACACTCTATATTGGAACATTTAGCCAGATGAGTCACTCTAACTGAAGTTTCCCAAGAAGTTCAGTCTGATACAGATATCCAGTGTGGAAAGCATTAGTCCATAGTACTTGAGGTCTGAAATTTTGGAAGAAAGGTGCAACAGACTACTTTGACTGTTGTTTCAGCTTTGCCTGTAACTATTCACAGAATTACCCAGGTTGGAAGGGACCTCAAGGATCATCAAGTCCAACCGCAGCCTAACCGCAGTACCCTAACTCCAGCAGCCCTCTGCTGAATCAGATCTCCGAGCACCACATCCAAATGGCTCTTAAACTCATCCAGGGACGGTGACTCAACCACCTCCCCTGGGGACGCCTATTCCAGTGTTTAACTACCCTTTCTGTAAAGAAGTGTTTCCTAACGTCCAACCTCAACTTACCTT
>NW_011252942.1:0-504 GCF_000146605.3 Meleagris gallopavo
ACTTTCTTTTAGAGCTACAACCCATTCTTGCAAGGTGAAAAGTTACCGGTCGCTGCGAAGAAAGGGTTCAACGTCAACGTTTAAGCGATAGAGCAACCGTGGCGCATTCCATATCATGATAACCGACCCAGAGGCACCCAACAAAACCAGGTAGTCATAAAGCCCTGCAAGAACTAACCACAACACGGACAAACGGCAAACGGAAAAGTAATATTCATCGTTCACTTCTAGGCAATAAGGACAAATGCAAATACCGACACTAACTTCAACAAAAAAACACACACACACACTCGCTGTACGAAAAAGCTAAGGTGCAACTTCAATGCACCTAATGTCGGCTCTTTTTTAGGAGTAAACATCAGTTTTTATTCCCACATTTAACTCAAAGCAGAACCCGAAGAATTTAATTACCCTAGGATATCTTCAAAATCAAGTCCATTGATTCTTGCAATCTTCAGCCTTTGCTTGATGGTGATGTATGCTTTGTCTTTCTACCGAGTTATT
>NW_011252943.1:0-353 GCF_000146605.3 Meleagris gallopavo
GGCAGCCTGGTGTGGTATTAAACGGGGAGGTTGGTGGCCCTGCGTGTGGCAGGGGTTTGGACATTCATGATCCTTGAGGTCCCTTCCAACCGTGGCCATTCTGTGATTCTTGTGTGAAGGGCAAACCGAATCCGAGTCTGTCAAGAGCACAAAGCAATGAAATGCAGCACAAGGCATTTATTGCCTGCGTAGATGATCTTCTCGAGGCATCTCCGTTTCCGAGCTGCATAGAGAGCGTGGAGAGAAAGAAAAAGGGGAAGGGAGGGGAGGGGGGGGGAGGGGAGCGGAGGAGAGGGGGAAGGAAGGAAGGAAGGGAAAGGAAAAGGGGAAACTGTGAAGGGGAAGGGAAGGAA